>NC_058410.1:123057073-123133757 GCF_002201575.2 Neomonachus schauinslandi
CATTAATAAGAGGAGGGAGAAGAACCATATGGTCCTCTCAATTGATGCAGAAAAAGCATTTGACAAAATACAGCATCCTTTCCTGATTAAAACTCTTCAGAGTATAGGGATAGAGGGAACATTCCTCAAGTTCATAAAATCCATCTATGAAAAACCCACAGCGAATATCATCCTCAATGGGGAAAAGCTGAGAGCCTTTCCCTTAAGATCAGGAACACGTCAAGGGTGCCCACTCTCACCACTGTTGTTCAACATAGTACTAGAAGTCCTAGCAACAGCAATCAGACAACAAAAAGAAATAAAAGGTATTCAAATTGGCAAAGAAGAAGTCAAACTCTCTCTCTTCATTGATGACATGATACTTTATGTGGAAAATCCAAAAGACTCCATCCCCAAATTACTAGAACTCATACAGCAATTCAGTAAGGTGGCAGGATACAAAATCAATGCACAGAAATCAGTTGCTTTCTTATACACTAACAATGCAACTGTAGAAAGAGAAATTAGAGCAACGATTCCATTTACAATAGCACCAAAAACCATAAGATATCTCGGCATAAACCTAACCAAAGAGGTAAAGGATCTATACTCTAGGAACTACAGAACACTCATGAAAGAAATTGAAGAAGACACAAAAAGATGGAAAAATATTCCATGCTCATGGATCGGAAGAATAAACATTGTTAAAATGTCTATGCTGCTGGGGCGCCTGGGTGGCTCAGATGGTTAAGCGTCTGCCTTCGGCTCAGGTCATGATCCCAGCGTCCTGGGATCGAGTCCCGCATCGGGCTCCCTGCTCCTTGGGAGCCTGCTTCTCCCTCTGCCTCTCTCTCTCTGTCTCTCATGAATAAATAAATAAAATCTTTAAAAAAAAAAAAGTCTATGCTGCCCAGAGCAATCTATACCTTCAATGCCATCCCGATCAAAAGTCCAATGACATTTTTCAAAGAGCTGGAACAAACAATCCTAAAATTTGTATGGAATCAGAAAAGACCCCGAATCGCCAAGGAAATGTTGAAAAAGAAAAACAAAGCTGGGGGCATCTCGTTGTCTTATTTCAAGCTATATTACAAAGCTGTGATCACCAAGACAGCATGGTACTGGCACAAAAACAGACATACAGACCAATGGAACAGAATAGAGAGCCCAGATATGGACCCTCAACTCTATGGTCAAATAATCTTTGACAAAGCAGGAAAAAACATGCAATGGAAAAAAGACAGTCTCTTCAATAAATGGTGCTGGGAAAATTGGACAGCCACAGGTAGAAGAATGAAACTCGACCATTCTCTCACACCATTCACAAAGATAAACTCAAAGTGGATGAAAGACCTCAATGTGAGACAGGAATCCATCAAAATCCTAGAGGAGAACATAGGCAGTAACCTCTTTGACATCGCCCACAGCAACTTCTTTCAAGTTACAGCTCCAAAAGCTAGTGAAACAAAAGCAAAAATGAACTTTTGGGACTTCATCAAGGTAAAAAGCTTCTGCACATCAGGGAAGCTTTTAAACCATCCAATTCCCGGTGACACTCAGAGCGAGGATCTCAGTGGGAGGCACACATTAGCATGTTTTGAAGCTCTGCAGTATTCAATGTGCAGTCAGGTTTGAGAATGAATGTGTTAGGGTTGCCTTCTCTCTACCTCTTACTAAGTCCTCTGCTGAGATTCCAGGCCATAAGCACACCTGGGTCAGAGCCCAGGACAGGCTGAGGACCACCAGAGTGGACTCTGGTTTATTTCAGTGGGGTGTGAAATGGTACCCAAAGTGTGATCCTTGGAGCGGCAGTGTCAGCACCTGGAAGCTTATTAGAAAGAATCACAGGTCCCACTTCTCACCACTGAATCGGAATGTGTGGTCCAACAAGATCACCAGGTGATTCATATGCACACTAAGATTCAAGACTGCCAGACTGTGCTGGCTACATGTCTGCTCTGTAATCTGCGGTTCTAACACGTTAACTCAAGACCTAGACTTAGAGGGTACTAATAAGTAGAACCCTGCGTCTTTGGTTGTAGGTCCAAGCCACATTTTCTAATCCAGCTTTAATTTAAATGTTGATATGCTGGCCACAGTCCAACTCCTGCATCTATTTCTTAATTGGCTTGGTGTTACTTAGATTTACCTTACTTTGTTCTACCATGCATGACAAAACCTCCAAAGTAACAGTGCCTTAAGCAAGCCTATTTCTTTTCCTATGCAAGCCAAGAGATAAGTTTGCATAGCATCAGTCAAGGACCCAGGCTACTTCCATCTCTTCTTTTATCCAAGTGGCCTCCATACCCACAGTTACATCATAAGCCAAGATGGAAGCTCCAACTCCAGTCACCGCATCCACATCCCAAGGAACAGGAAGAAGGTAAAGGGAGAAAGGAAAGTCCTAAATGCATAAAATGCCTATCTCTTAAGGATACCTGTAAATTGACAAATAATAATTTGGTTTAGATCCCTTTTGCCAGAACTTGGTTACTTGGCCACACCTTGCTACAAGGAAACCTGGGAGATACAGTCTTTTTTTTGTCAATTTTTAAATTTTTTTTCATTTTTTTTAATTTTTCAACTTGAGTACAGTTAAGATACAATGTTATATCAGTTTCAGGTATACAATGTAGTGATTCAACAATTCTAACATTACTCAGTGCTCATCATGGTAAGTGCACTCTTAATCCCCTTCACCTATGTCACCCATCCCCCCCACCCAACCATCTGTTTGCCTCTATAGTTAAAAGTCTGTTTTTTGGTTTGTCTCTTTTTTCTTGTTCATTTATTTCTTAAATTTCACATACAAGTGAAATCATAGGGTGTTTTTCTTTCTCGGACTGACCTATTTCACTTAGCATTATACCCCCTACATCATCTATGTTGTTGCAAATGGCAAGATTTCATTCTTTTTCATGACTAATATTCCATTATATATATATGGAATGTATGTCTGTATGTATGTACATGGTATATATACACATACCACATCCTCTTTATCCATTCATCTATTGATGAGCATGGGCTGCTTCTATAACTTGGCTAATGTAAATAATGCTGCAATAAACATAGGGGTGCATATATCTTTTTGAACTAGTGTTTTCATATTCTTTAGATAAATTCCCAGGAGTGCAGTTATTGGATCATATGGTGATTCTGAGGAACCTCCATACTGTTCTCCACAATGGCTGCACCAGTTTGCATTCCCACCAACAGTGCACAAGGGTTCCTTTTTCTCCACATCCTCACCAACACCTGTTGTTTCTTGTGTTGTTGATTTAAGCCATTCTGACAGGTGTGAGGTGATATCTCACTGTGGTTTTGATCTGTATTTCCGATGATGCGTGATGTTGATATTTTTTCATGTGTCTGTTGGCCATCTGGATGTCTTCTTTGAAGAAATGTCTGTTCATGTCTTCTGACCATTTTTAAATTGGATTATTTGTTTTTTTCTGGTGCTGAGCTGTATGGGAGATGTAGTCTTGAGTTGAAGTACATCCTTACTGAATTTCTGCCCTCTGTATCTGTCCATTTCTGATAAAGGGTTGTATAAGTCTCCAGCTATGATAGTGAGCTAAGCGTGATAACCACTACACTATGGAAACTTAATTCCAACTATGATAGTGGATTCGTCTATCCTTGCAATTCTCTCAGTTTTTGCCCCACCTACTTTGATGCTCTTTGTTAGGAGCATGCATGTTAAGGATTGTCATGTCTTCCTGAAGAATTGACCTTTTGTCATTATGAAATGCCCTTCTTTATCCCTGATACTGTTCATTGCTTTGGAATCTGCTCTGTCTGAAATTAATGTAGCTACTCCTTTCTTTTGAATAGAATGGTGTATTTTTTTTCCTCCATCCATTTACTTTAAATCTATATGTTTATATTTAAAGTGGGTTTCTTGTAGACAATGTATAGTTGGGTCATTTTTTTTTATGATTTTATTTATTTGAGAGACAGAGAGAGCAAGAGAGAACACAAATGGTGGGGAGGGGCAGAGAGAGAAACAGACTCCCCGCTGAGCCTGATGCAGGGCTCTACCCCAGGACCCTGAGATCATGACCTGAGCTGAAGGCAGACACTTAACTGACTGAGCCACCCAGGCACCCCAGGTCATTTTTTTTTTTTTATCCACTCTGACAGTCTCTGTCTTTTATTGTTGCATTAGGACCACTGATGTTCAAACTGATTATTGATACGGTTAGATGAATGCCTACATATTTGTTATTATTTACTATTTGTTGCCTCTATTTTTGTCTTCCACTCTTTTTCTGCTTTTTATGGTTTTAACTGAGCATTTTATATAATTCCATTTTCTCTCCTTTCTTGGCATATCAGTTACAGTTTTTTAAAAAAACTTGTCTTAGTGGTTGCCCAGAGTTTGCAATATACATTTACAGTAATATGAGTCCACTTTCAAATAAAGTATTGCTTCACAGGTAGTGTAGGTACCTTATAATAAAAAAGTAATCCCAGTTCCCCCTTCCAGGGCCCTGTATCATTGCTGCCATTCATGTAACTTATATAGAAGCATATGTAAGCATATATATATATATACATAAGCATACATTATCAAATACATAGTTGCTATTATTTTGAACAAACTGTTATCTGTTAGATCAATTAAGAATAAGAAAAACAAAATATTTAATTTTACCTTCACTTATTCCTTCAACACTCTTCCTTTATGTAGATCTGAGTTTCTGTCCTATAGCATTTACCTTCTCTCTAAAGAACTTCTTTTAACATTTCTTACAAGGCAGGTCTACTGGGGGAAAAAAAAAATCCCTCAATTTTTGTTTGTCTGAGAAAATCTTTATTTCTCCTTCATTTTTGAAGGATAATTTTGCAGGTTACAGAACTGTAGGGTGGTGTGGGTTTTTTGTTTTTGTTTTTCCTCTCAACATTTTAAACATTTCACTCCACTCTGTTCTTGACTGCAGGGTTTCTGAGAAGTAAGATATAATTATCTGTTCCTCTATAGATGAGGTTTTTTTTTTCCCTTTGGCTCATTTTGGGATTTTTTTTTATCTTTGATTTTTCTGTATTTTAAAAATGATACACCTAAGGTATATATATGTATATATATATAACATTTATCCTTCTTGGTGTTCTTTGAGCTTTCTAGATCTGTGGTTTGGTGTCTGACATTAATTTAGAGAAATTTTCAGTCATTATTGTTTCAAATATTTCTTCTGTTCCTTTCTCTCTTCTCCTTATGGTATTTCCATTATGCACATGTTACAACTTTTGTAGTTGTCCCACAGTCCTTGGCCATTCTATTATTTTCTCTTTTTTTTTCTTTATTCCCTTTGATTTTCTATTTTGGAGGTTTCTATTGAGATGTCTTCAAGATCAGAGATTCTTTGCTCAGCCATGTCCAGTCCGCTAGTAAGCCGATCAAAGGCACGCTTCCTTTTTGTTATAGTGCTTTTGATCTTTAGCATTTCTTTTGGGGTCTTTCTTAGGATTTCCATCTCTCTGCTTACATTGCTTATCTGTTTTCACATGCTATTTATCTATTAGCACACTTAGCCTACTTAAATTCCCAGTTCTGATAATTCTAACAGCCCTGACATATCTGGTTCTGATGCTTTCTCTGTCTCTTCAAATTGTGGTTTTTGCCTTTTGGTATGTCTTGTAATTTTTTCTTGATAGCTAGACATGATATACCAGGTAAAAGTCTTTTAGTGAGACTATGCCCCTGGACTGTGAGCTTCAGAAGTGTTTCCCAGTTTTTTTCTCTCCCCCCTTAAGTTAAACAGGATGGTAAAAGTGGGCTGGAATTGGGTATTTCCTTTCTCTCAAGTCAGTTAAGCTCTGATAATACCCCAGCAGATTAGGCTCTAGTTAACTAGTTTCTTCTGAGGGCAGACCTTGTTCAGAACAGAGTGCTCTGTTCCATTCAAAATTGTTTCCTTTCCCCTCCCCTTGCAGGAAACAGGAAGGAAGTTTTCTCTGATATTTACTGTGGGAACCTGATTGACCTCCTGAAGTTAAAACAAAAGTATGGGGTCCCTGAAATTTTCAAGAGTTGATCACACTGAGCCTGAAGTAATTGTCAATTACAGTTCAGGTTTCTGTATACTAGCAAGGTTTCTGCATCCTGGCACTGTTCCTGCAGAGGTTTCTGCTCATGGGTTTCTGCTCTGGTAAGTTGAGATTCCTTTGATCTGTCTGTTTCTCTAGTTCTGGGACAACATTCTGTTCTGTGACCTTACTTCTCTGATGGTTCTATGAGAGTTGTTGATTTTTTCAGTTTTTTTGACTTTTTATTTGTTTATTAAGTTAGGATGGAGACTTCTGAGCTCTTTATATGCCTAAACCAGAAACCAGGAGTACTCCTGCCCCTTCAATATTAGGAAGCATTGAGCATTCTAATAACTTTAGCCTCTTGAAACAGAGATCTTCTGCAGTCTTCTGATGTGTTCCAGTCTGGGTTGGTTTCTCTAAGTGGTCCATGGCTGACATTCTGGAACCTCCCTTCACCATTATCCTGGAAATACCCTCCACCTGTCTTGTATGTTAAATTCCATGTTTCCTATATCTTGGGTCTTCTTCTTTCTTGATTTACTTCCTCTTTTTGATGAAGTACATTCTCCCATTGCTTGATGATGAAGGATATTTGAGAAGTATTTGTTTTTAGAGCTTGAATATTTAAAATTTTTCTTCATTTTACCTTACCACATGATTGAAAGTTTAGCAGATGGAACTCACTTTCTGTCAAAAGGAATTGTTCCATAGTCTCATAGTTTGCTTTCTTGATTATTCCATTTCATATATTTAACAGAAGGTCAAGTGTAGGGGTGGTCACATAAAATCCAGGGCAACCATCCCTGACCCTCCTGGAGGAATGGCTGAGATGAGGCTTCCTCCATTTTCTTGCCCCTCAGTTCCTCTGTATGTTTTAAGATGCTCTGCTCCTGCCTGCCCAAAGAGGACTTCTTCTCAAAGGAAGAAACCCTCCTTTGCTGGGTCATCTGATTTCCCAGTCCTCTCCCTGGCAAGTCTTCACCCAGATGTAAGTCTTCTCCCTTTATTGTCCATACCACTTTGTACTTGTCAGATATTCCCCCCACATTTCCATGTATCCTTCGTAAACTCCTTAAGCCCAGGGGTTAAGATTTTATGATTCCTGTCTCCCCAGATTGACTAGACCGCAAAAACTTTGTTTACTTGACTCGGACGGAGATGAAATTTATTCCAGGATACAAGTGTACATGCACAGACATCAGCTGGCCCAAATCTTTCTGGATAGAATTCAAGACTGAAGTAGACAGAATGCATTATTTTGGAGGCTCCCACCCAAATCAATTTAGGAGAAAATTGTTACCTCCTTGAGTGGTACTAATGGCTCCACAGAACACAAGACACAACCCATCCCCCTTCTGCTGCTGCTGACCCCAAACTAACACCATGGGGACACACTTGTCATTGCACCACCTCTAAGATGAAGTCTGTGTTCTAACTAAAGTGCTGCATTTCAACATCCTCTATTATTGGTCTGTGTATTATTATTAGCCAACTGCCTATTCCTCAGCCTGAAAAACCCTGTAGAAGACTATTCATAATGAGAGCTAACATTTAGTACATGCAGTTATGCTGGAAACTGTTCTAAGCACTTCAGCTATTTTAACTAATTTAATTCTTATGAGGATCCTATGAGACAGGTTGTTATTCCCATTTTACAGATGAGGCTTAAGTAATTTCTTCAAAGTTAAACACCAGTGAGAGCAGAGTTGGGCACTACTGTGTTTCTTCCCTTTGCCAAGTAGAAAGCACCTGATTTATTTTCACTTGCTTTGGGAATAGAAAAAAGACAATCCTCATGCAATGAGGGCAAAAATGCTTTTATGCAGGGTCAGTGTGAAGGCCACTCAACTTTGAACATTTCCCTGTAAAATTACATGGGAGAAAGCCTGTGTACAGATAAGCTCTTGGGGACCATCACATGATCTCCCCTCTTCTTCAAACACCCTAATTAATTGAGTTACTTAGGAAAGTATTAATAGATGAACAGGAAAGAGCTTCACCTAGTGTGACACAAGCAGGTGCCAAGCAGGTATATTGATTTGAGAGCCATCACAGGGATCTCAGGGTCAGGGTCTCATTTGTGTTTTTCATTATTTCTCAAAATGAGGGATCAGAGTTTCTGCATTCCTAACGGAAGGATTGCAGCAAGGAAAGGCATTTCTTATGGATTCATATATTTTTGCCAGGTAAATATAATAATAAGTGATAATAAGATGAAAAAGAAAAACCAGATGAAGAAAAAACAATCCCATGCTGGGAATTTATAGACTTTTTGAAAAGTAACATATATTTATATTTGTGTGTATATATGTATCTGTACATGTACATGAGGTGTGTGTGGGGGGGGTGTGGTGTGCATGTGTGTGTTTATTTGGATCTCCAGCAGAAAAGAAAAGCTCCTTCACAGGCCTCAGGGGCCACAAGATACTGAGTGTATTTCACTAGGGCAGTGTTGAGTAGTAGTTATGGCTAATGAGCTGGAGAAGCTGAGATCACTGGGAAAGCAATGGGATTTTAATCCCCACATGTGGGAGCCACTTTCCAAGAGGGCCCCCAATGATTTTTTTCTTCTTGGTTTCATGCCCTTGTGTAAACAATAAGATTTTGATAAGATGACAGTGTGTAATATTTAAGACTAGGTTATAAGAGGCATTGTACCATTTTTCCACCTTACTCTTTTGAATAACTCACTCTGGGGGAGGCCAGCTATCACTTTGTGATATTTAGCAGCTATAGGGACAGGCCCACCTGGCATGAAATAAAGAACCAAGGCCTTCTTCTAGCAACCAACAAAAACAGAGCATCCAACTTGGAGTCAGATAGCCCCAGTCGAGCTTTCTGATGACTGCAGCCCAGGCCAACAACATGACTGATCTCATGAGAGATCCTGAGCCATATATAACTAATATAGATGTATTAATTGAGACATATTTTATATACCATAAAATGTACTCATTTAAAGTTCAGTGATTTTTAGTATATTCATGGATCTGTGCAAACATTACCATAATATGATTTTAGAACATTTTCATCACTCCAAAAACAAACCCTGTACTCATCACCCTCCTCCCCAGCCCTAAGCATTTACTAATTACCTTCTGTTTCTAGAGATTTGCCTATTCTGGACATATCATATCAATAGAATTATATACAATGTGGCCTTTTGTGTCTGACTTCTCTCACTTATCATAATATTTTCAGGATTCATCCATGTAGTAGCATGTATCAATACTTCATTCCCTTTTATGGCCAAATAATATTTCAGTGCATGGGTATATTACTTTTCCTTTATCTATTTATTAGTTGATGGACATTTGGGTTGTTTTCATTTTCTGGCTTTTATGAATAATGTTGCTGTGAACATTTGTGTATAAGTTTTTGTGTGGACGTGTTTTCACTTCTCTTCTCCTATACATAGGAGCAGAATTACCGGATCTTATGGTGACTATATGCGTAAACTGTTGAGGAACTTCAAGGCTATTTTCCAAAGCAGCCACAGCATTTTATGTTCCCATCAGTAATGTCTGAGGGTTTCAAATTCCCCACATTCTCAACAACACTTATTATCATCCATCTTTTTGATTTAAGCCATCCTTTTAGGTGTGAAGTGGTATCTCGTGGTGGTTATGATTTGCATTTCCCAGATGGCTTTTGATGTTGAACATCTTTTCCTGTGCTTATTGGCCACTTGTGTATTTTCCCTGAAAATTTTCTATTCAGGTCCTTGGCCCATTTTTAATGGGGTTACTTGTCTTTTTATTGTTGAGTCTCACGAGTTCTTTACATATAATAATCCAAGTGCTGTGTCAGGTATATGATTTGCAAGTATATTTTCCATTCTGTGGGTTGTCTTTGCACTTTCTTGATAGTATTATTTGAGACAAAAGTTTTAACTTTAATGTAGTTCAATTTATCTACTTTTTTATTTTGTTGCTGGTTCTTTGGTATCATATCTAAGAAACTATTGCAGAATCCAGGCTTATAAAATTTATTCCTGTTTTCCTTTAAGAGTTTTAGAGTTTTACCTCTTACATTTATGTCTTTTGATTCATTTTAAGTTAATTTTTGTATATGGTGTGAGGTGTGAGGTAAGGGCCCAAATTAATACTTTTGCATGTGGCTATCTAGTCCCAGCACCATCTGTTGAAAAGGCTATTCTTTCCCCATTAAATAGTCTTGGCACCCAAATGACACAAATCAGTTGACCACAGACACATGGGTTTATATCTGGACTCATGGGTTTATATCTGGATCTATTCTATAGAATAGATCAATTCTATTCCATTCACCTATGTGTCTATTGTTATGCCAACACTACACTGTCTTTGTTACTGTTGCTTTTAAATAGTTTTGAAATAGGGAAGTACGTGTCCTCTGACTTTTTCTTCTTTCTCAAAGCAGTGAATTTTCTCAGTTTTTAGTTTATCTGGGAATGTCTTTATTTCACCTTCATTTTTAAAAGATAGTTTTGCTGATCATAAGCTTCTTGATTCATAGGTTGTTTGGTTGATTTTTCCATCATATTGAATATGACCTTTGGCTTCCATTATTTTTGATGATAAGTCAGCTTATTGAGGATTCGTTCAGTCTTATTAGTATTCCCTTGCAAATGATGAGTCATTTTTCTCTTGTGGCCTTTAAGATTGTCTCTTTATTGTTGGCTTTCAACATTTTGACTATGATGTGTCTGGGTGTGGCTCTGTGCTTTAATCTTACTGAGAATTAATTGAGCTCCTTGTATGTGTAGATTAATTCTTTTCAGCAAATTCTGAAGTTTCCAGCCATTATTTCTCTTAATATTTTTTTCGGTTCCTTTCTCCCTATCTTCTCCTTCTGGTATACCCAGTATGCATATGTTGATGTACTTAAAGATGTCCCACATTTCTCTGAGGCTCAATTTATTTCTTTTTTATCATTTTTTCTCTTTTGTTACTACTGCATAATCTCCATTTATCTCCCAGTTTGCTTATGCTGTCTTCTACCAGCTCAAATCTGTAGTTAAGTCCCTCCACTGAAATTTTCATTTTAGTTAACTATAATTTCAACTCTAGAATTTCCATTTGGTTCTATTCTGTAATTTATATCTCTTTTTTTATATTTTCTATTTGGTGAGACATCATCATCACACTTCCCTTTAGTTCTTTAGATATGGACACCTTTAGTTCTTTGAACATATTTATAATAGATGCTTTGAAGTTTTTATCTGCTATGTCCAACATCTAGACCCCTTAAAGGTAATTTCTATTGTCTGCTTTTCATCCTGTGCATTGGTCATATTTTCCTGTTTCTTTGCATGTCTTCATATTTTCTGTTGAAAACTGGACGTTTTAGATAATATATTGTAGCAATTAGGGATGCTGATTTTCTCCCTTCTGAGGACTGTTGCTGTTGTTGTTTGCTTAGTGAGTTGGCTTGACCAGTTCAGTGAAATCTATTTTCCCTGCACTGTGCAGCCTCTGATATCTCTGCTCAAACTTTTTGGCCTCAATTTTATCTTTAAGCCTGGTTTCCAGTCACCCCTGAGTCAGCATAGGTTATCAGTGAGCCTCTGATTGGTCAGAGGTTGTAGTTAAGCCCCCTGAACTGATGATTTTCACTTGCTACCATTAGATTTGGGTGTGGTTTGGAGACTGCTTTCGCTGTTCAGGGTTTTTACAGGTTGCCCCACTTTCAGCCAGGGACTAATAGCTCAGAATTTGTCTCCATTTACTCTTTGAAGGACTCAGCCTTGGGCATACACACAGAGTTCCTGATCACAGGATAAGTGCAGGTTTAGCTGAGCTCTCTTTGACTCTCTCTTTCCATGACCTCCTCATTAAGCTTCTGGCTAGTCTGCTTCTATACGTATCATACCCACTTGTTAGCTTCCACTAATTGCTGGTCAATTACTTCATTGTTTTCACTAATGACTTGGGGCATAAATTGCTCCCTAGTCTGATCCAGTGAAAGTAGAACCCCTTAGCAGCATCAGGGTATTGCCAGTCTTAAGGCTTGCTCCAACTTTTTCCTGGACAGGATCTCTGTGCTTTGGATGAAGAGTCAGAGAGGTGGGGAGATCGGGAACTCACTCTTTACCAGCTGCACCATCCTTGCCAAGCAAGAGCTGTGTGGGGGGAAGGTAGGAACTGGCACCATCAGCTAGCTACCACTACTGCTCATTATAGATCTTCCACAGCCCAGAGGTAAGGTTTGGGGGTTGGGGTGGGAGGTGGGATTTGCCAGTATTCACCAGCTGCCAAATCTGCCTGCAATAGCTCTTCCACCTCAGGAAGCTGGAGGAAACGGGAGCTGCCCCTCAGCTGTTAGCCTTGACTGTCTCTTGGGAAGGTCTCTTTAATTAGATATAAATGGTCTGGTTCCAATTCAAAGACAGTCACAATAATATCTCACCTCATACATTCTTCTGCAATGTGATCTTGTACCTCCTTCATCAAAACGGGAGGTTTATTTCTCCACCTCCTTGGGTGGGTGGCAGGCCCTGTGTCTGCTTTGACTAGTGCAACATAGGGGGAATAGTGCTGTTCCTGTGGATGGAGTTTGAACTGGCCTCACATCTTCTCTTCCTGCCTCTCACAGTCCTTGCTCCCAAGACACACTCTCCTAAGATTCATCTATCATGCTGTGAAAAGCCAGTCTATGTGCAGAGGCCATGTTAAGGTGCTTCAGTTGGTTCTCTAAACTGAGCTTCCAGGCTATAGCCAGCATCAACTGCCAGCCATGTGAGTGACCCATCTTGGATGTTCCAGCCCAGATAAGGCTCCAAATGACTTCAGCCCCCACAGATAGCATGCACAGGAGAACCACCCAGGTAAGCCCAGTAGATCCACAGAATCATAAGAGGTAATATGTTGAATATTGTTGTTTTAAGCCATGAAGTTTGGCTCAATGTGTTCACCAACCTGGAAGTTCCCAAACCCCATTGTTTAGGGGTTTTGTGGATGTTTCATTGCATAGGCATGATTGGTGAAATCACTGGCCATTGGTGATTGAAAGTCTGTAGCCCTTCTTCTCTCCCCAAAGGTCAGAGGGTAGAGATGAAAGTTTCAACCCTCTAATCACATGGTTGGTTCCTCTGGCTGCCAGCCTCCATCCTAAAGCTGTCTAGAGGACCAGCAAGAGTCACCTTATTAACATAAAATCAGGTGTAGTCTACGGGACTTGTTAGGAATCACATATACTCTTATCACTCAGGAAATTCCAAGGGTCTCAGGAGTTCTGTGCTCCAGGGTCAAAGACCAAATTTATGTATTTTTTCTTATACCACAACCCTATATAAGCAACATCTACCTAAATCAGCGACTTCCAAACTTCTTTGGCCATGACCCTTAAATACATCTTACATCCTAACCAAGTGTGCAAACACCACACACATATATATGTAAGTGCATATATAACACTGAAACCGAAATTTTATTCAGTTTCTAGGAAATCATGTTCACCCTCACTATATGTGATATACCCTGATATTTTCAATTCAGTTCAATTCATTCCTGTTCCCTTCTGTTTCTCTTTCTTCCTTTGTCTTTCAAATGCTGACTCCAATGAATGAAATGGCTTTCTTGACCCACTAATGTGTCTCAAGCCATAGTCTGAAAGACACTGTGCTCTCAATAGCCAAGACTTACTGTATCTCTAGATCTCTGAGACTTTATAGAGAAGAGGGAGAAACAGACACCCTTTGTCAAGGAGAGTCACCCCCTGGACCAGCAGGTAAAGATTCAAACGTGCAGAGTAAGAGAACAGAGCTCAGTGAGCGTCAACTATCTAACTATAAAGAAGAATGAGAACAGGTGATAGACGGCAGAGGAAAGACGTCCATCCCTTACAGACAGCTCTCCCTCACACAACTACTGAACACATGCTTTTCAGTCAGTCACTTGTTTCAGAAACCCAAATTTGTGCTCCAGGACCCTCTGAGCCCCATACCTGCCCTCAAGCTTGTCCTTGAGTCCTTCTGTAGCACCTCTGCCCTGAGGCTTCGGACTATTCCTGAGAAGGCTGACTTCACAGAGTCTGGGTGACCTCACCACCAGACACCAATAGCCAGCAGGTTGACCAGTACAGAATCTCTTCCAGAGCTGTGGACATAGTCAGAAAGGGAGTCGTCGCCCAGCCCTGGAAAAGGGATTCTGGCTAGAAGAACCAAGTATGTCCCAGAAAGGATGGCTAAGGGCTTTGTTCTTAGAGCTGTCATACCCAGCCTTGTGGGTTTAAAGACAGATGTTCTTTGAGATTCTAGAGAAGCATATGGCTTTTTACGCTTTCTTTATTCTTTCCTGGGTTAAATTGCTCTGGCATTGTCTCACTTCTTCTAATGGGCCGTGTCTAACATCTGTGCAGTTACAAATGGGGCATGCTCATTTGCGGGTTTATGGAGCTTGAATAACCTCAAGTCTGCCAGGGATCCGCTGCTTCACACAGACAGAGGGAAGTAGGGGGCACTGCTGGAGTGTGAAGTAAGTCAGTTCACAGGGCAAGGAAAAGTACTGAAGTGATGGGCATTAAGGACAAAACAAAAATCCTAACCTAACTCTCCTGTAATATTGTTGAACCTGGATTCATTTGCCTTCTCTAGAGGTTGTATGTGATATTTAAATGGCATTTATTGGGTTTCATTTTTTATATTGTAAATGTAACATGCATATTACAGAGAACTTTTAAAATATAAAAAAGGAAACAAATCACTCATAATTGTGCTACTCAAAGAAGACCACATTTATTGTTTTGATTTTTTTTCTTTTATTCATTTTATCCCAGGCATGTGCATACTTGAGATACATTTGAATCATTAAACCGTATATGCAATTTTGTAATCTGCTTTTTAAATATCCCATTATATTCCCCGTGTGGTCTTCAAAAGCATGCCACAGAATATTTTTATCTCAATTTCTCTTTCATTCTTATAAAAAATATACGTGTAACCCCATTGATATCATCAAAGATAAACCGATTTGGAATATGCAGTATTTCAGTGTTCTAGATTTTAAAAATTAGTGTCCTCAGTAATGACAGGCCAAAGTAAAGAGAATACAGACCTCTCTTTATTTTTCTGCAATTGCTTTGAAATTAGGCTTTCTCTGTAGGGTGGCGGCACCTCCTATGCGTTCATTTGTGGTAGTTGAGATGTGCATTTGTGTATCCTGGGAAAGAGGCCTAGAACCCTTTTTTCAGGATTAAAATCCTACTTTTTAAAGAGTTGAAGGTCTACTTATCTAAACACTGAATTTTTTTGAAGGGGGAGAGTAACAAAGTCTCTTTTCAAATCAAGTAATTGTGAAGTTGAGTTTCTCTCTGGGACCATTTAAACACTGTTTGTAGTCCCCTAACACTGAGGTACAGCCTTTTCAGACTTGCAGACAGAGAGCTCTAGAACCCTCCATAATTGCTATGAAATGGAAATTCTTCTGAATTCTATGGATTTTATTGGGGGGCGATATTTGATTTCAATTTGGGCATAGAAAGTGGGAGATGGGCAGGAAACTTTTTAAAAATTATAAAACTCTTCCCTTGTCCCCACCCAGCTCCCTTTGTGCACCTACAATATTGTTCTTAGTTTTTTAGAGAATTTAAACCAGCTCCCACCAAGCCACGCCTCTTTTCCCAAGAGCCCATTAGAAGCCTAATGTGGGGCCCAGACTCGATCCCATCCACCTGCAGAGGACAGAAGGCCTCCTTGCTCAGAAATTGCACCACCCCCTTCCTTCCTGTTAATGATGTAATAAACTGCAAATTTCTCATTTATACTTTATAATCTCTACATCCTCCCTATCAATCCAGCTACCTTTCCCCGCTACCCTCAAATGAAAAGGCAGCTTTACTCCTGTTTCTCCAAATGAAGTAGACTTCAAATAAGGGAAAATAAGGACACTAAGTCCTCTGGCCCATTTGATGGCATCCATCAGAAAGCTGACAGGGGAGAATAAAATGCCATTCAAATGGGTCCTTTGTGTGGCTTTGAATGAGTATGTTGAACAAGGCAGTACTTGGGCATCTCCGGGGTTTTCACCTGGGCCAGATAAGGTGCCACAAGATAAATTCCTTCCGTGTTTCTATGGATGCCGAGCAACCAAGGGCCCGGGACTGCTTTTGAGGGCTGGTGCAAAGCAATATCCTCCTCCACAAAGGACTCTCTTATCTGATTGGGGCTGCGAGATGGCAAGTCTTCTTCCCTCTCCTGGCACCCGAGAACCAGGCCATGGGGACAGTGTTGGGGCCTGAGTGACAAGGAGAAGAGCTGGGAAAAGCTATTTGTGGGGAGGAAAAGCAGCCCAGAAGCACCAACGTCCTGCACGCAGGACCCTACCTGCTCAGAGTCACAGGGGCCTCGGTCCTGGCAGAGTTCCCAAGCATTCCTTCCTAGAGAATAGTGACCTCGGGAATCTGTGTTTTCCCACCAATGCTGACCTCGGGCTCAGTCAGCCTCCAAGTCTTTACCACAACTGCATCCCTGGGCTCTATCAGCCACCAATCCAGCCTTCAATCTACAACCTACAGATTTAAGAAATATTTAACCAGGAGGTAAGGGAATTGGTTTTGGTTGGGTTGGACACAATAGTTTAGTTTTGTCTTTTCAAGGAAGCTGTGATTTTTCAAGGCACCAGATTTGTAGCTGTATCAACCATTTAATGCCACTGATAAAAACCCAGTGCTGTAAGGTATGAAGTTTCAGACAAAAGGTAAACACCTTGATCTTCCAAACCTACCTCCTTCTGTCTTTGCACCATTGTTTCCTTCCTGCGCCACACTCCCTTGTGCCGAATATTAGGTGGGTCATTCTGGTCTGTGTTATTTGGTAGAGATTAAAATCTCTTCCACCTCTGCCTTCATAAAGAAGCCAAGATGAATCTCAATTTCAATTGTAAGTAACAAGCCAAAAAAAAAAAAAAAAAAAGAAGAAGAAGAAGAAGAAGAAAAGAAAAAGGAAATGAGATCAAATTTTAAAATTTTTCTCCAGGACAAAAAAAAGAATGTGTGTGTTTGTATTTTCTCTTTTTCCTGTCTCATTGTATATGATTTCACATCACAAGAATTTGTTACAAGTCAGACCCAGTTCCACCTTTGAAAGAGGCACCAAAATGCAGTTATGGAAAGGAAGGTATTTCATCTACGAGGCCAGCGTTGAAGGATGTGCTGCGGCTCTTAAACTTTGGTGAACATGGGTCACAAGAGCTTCTTAAAACTGTAAAGATCCTGGGGCGCCTGGGTGGCTCAGTCGGTTAAGCGTCTGCCTTCAGCTCAGGTCATGATCCCAGGGTCCTGGGATCGAGCCCCGCATCGGGCTCCCTGCTCAGCAGGGAGCCTGCTTCTCCCTCTCCCACTCCCCCTGCTTGTGTTCCCTCTCTCACTGTGTCTCTCTCTGTCAAATAAATAAATAAAATCTTTAAAAAAAAAAAAAAGCTGTAAAGATCCTGCCAGAATTCCACTCCGAGAGATTCAACTCAGTACACCTCCAGGGGATTCTAAAGCAATGAGTGGAGGTGGGGCGGGGTTCAGTCTTTGAGACACACTGCAAATTAGAGCAAAACACCTCTGGCTTTAGCAGCCTGTTGACCTTGGGGAGGACCAGAAGGTTGGGGGTGAAGAAGTGAAAGCCGTAAGTATAGACATCCTTTTAAAGATGTTTAGAAAGGGAAAGGAAGAAATTGAACAGTAGCTAGTGGTAGGTGTGGGGAACAAGGAGATACTGTGTGCCTTAAAAAAAAAAAAATGGAAAAATTTAAGTGTATTTATGTGCCGAAATGAAAGGACCAATAGTGAAAGAGGTTGACGATAACAGGAGAATGGAAGATGACCGGAATCTAGGCCCCAGAAGAGGTAAGAAGACTTAAGATCCAGTGCATCCCCAGTGCATGACCAACCAGCTTTGCAGAGGAGGAAGGGAATTTATCTCTGAGTCAAGAAGCAATTCAAATAATAACCTTCTGAGATAAGAGAAAATGGATGGACTCCTAAAGTTTCTATAGAACAGTGTTGCTTAGTAGTTTGAACTTACTTGAAGTGCTGAAATAGGGGAATAAGACTTAAAGAAAAAAATGCATACCCGGGAGAGCTCTAGTTGTCAAACCCCAAATGGTACCCTCTCCTAAGAAGCAGTGGTCCCTAAATGTTGGGGAGAAACGGCTCTATCTTCTCACCAAAAAGGGGACAATTGGAATCCTAACTTCTTCTCATGTCCACTGTCTGACCCTCTTATTAAAAACATCCTGCAGGGCGCCTGGGTGGCTCAGTCGTTAAGCGTCTGCCTTCGGCTCAGGTCATGACCCCAGGGTCCTGGGATCGAGCTCCGCATCGGGCTCCCTGCTCCACAGGAAGCCTGCTTCTCCCTCTCCCACTCCTCCCCCTGCTTGTGTTCCCTCTCTCGCTGTGTCTCTCTCTGTCAAGTAAATAAATAAATAAAATCTTTAAAAAAAAAAAAATCCTGCAATGTTAGATTGTAACTTATTTGAGGCCAGTGACCCACTGATTCTCAGGGGATAATATCTCACAAAGCACTAGGCTGTGTTAAAGGGATCTGATACATTGTTTCTGATGTTTATTTTGCATTATACACAAGTTATGTGTATCTATTATTACAGAAATGTACATTCTTATTCCAGCAAATAGAGACAGGCAGGAAAGGGGGGGGGGAGAGTCAATCACAGTCACACGAAGATGTGACTTTTAAGACTTGTGTGCTGTAGGGGCGCCTGGGTGGCTCAGTTGGTTGGGTGACTGCCTTCGGCTCAGGTCATGATCCTGGAGTCCCGGGATCGAGTCCTGCATCGGGCTCCCTGCTCGGCGGGGAGTCTGCTTCTCCCTCTGACCCTCCCCCCTCTCATGTGCTTTCTCTCATTCTCTCTCAAATAAATAAATAAAATCTTTAAAAAAAAAAAAAAGACTTGTGTGCTGTATTAACTAACCTCCAGGAGGCCCCCAATAATCCTTGCCTCCCAGTATTCGCACCCTTACGCTGTCCCCGCCCACACAGAATCAGAAGTGGCCCTGTGTGCCAGTAGAACATGGCAAAAGTCTACTTTTTGAGGCTAGGTCAGAAAAGACATTGCCGCTTCCACCTGTAACCAGCGGTTTTCAATTGCAGCCCTATTAACATTTTGGACCAGAGAATTCTTTATGGTGGGTGGCTGTTCTGTGCATTGTAAGAGGTTTGGTAGCATCCCTGGTCTCTACCTGTTCAATGCCAGTAGCACCTCGTGCTCAGTTGTAAAAATAACAAATGTCTCCAGACATTGCTCAATGTCCCCGGGGTGAGAGGCAAAAGTCTCTCCAGCTGAGGGCCACTGACCTAGATTGTTGACCTGCTGGCTCTGGGGGAAACCACCTGCCAAGCATCATGGCACATTGTGTGTGACCACCACACTGTGGAGAGGAACTGAGCCCCCCCCCCCCCATCTAATAGCAGGTACCAAGTGACCACCACTGTAAGAAAGCCACCTGGAGGGTGGATCAAGTCACCAGATGACTGTGGACCAGCCAAAACTGATGGCAAACTTCACGGGAGCCAGAACGACCCGGATGGACCGCTCCCAAATTCTTAACCTATGGAAACCAGGAGAGATAATAGTGATTATGTTTTAAAAACCACTCAGTTTGGGGGTGACTTGCTTAGTTGATTCCTTTGTTTAGCAATTATCTTTGATGTTTGCATACTGAGTACATATAGAGTAGATAGGCACTATTCTAAAACCCTTTTTCTTTCTTTCTCTCAGGTCTAGGCGAAAAATGAAGATCAGCATGATTGTTTACTTGCTACATAAAATTATCTTGTGAACTTGAATTATTCATAAAATTTCAGTTAGTGGGTAGAAAATAAGTTACAAACACTAGCCCTCAGGTATGTGGTGGAATGAGAGGCTGGCTCCAGAGAAAGCCTTAGCTATCGCATCCTAATTTTTGTGAACTAAGTTCCTGTCTCCAAAGCAATGACATTATAATTTGTAGGAACCCCCACTCCCTGCCTGGCCAGATCTCTAGAAGAATTAATAATGCATCTTAGGGGGCCTCAGTTCCTCATTCAGGCATACGTCACGAAGTGAACTCAGGAGTAAGCACCCTGGTGAATTATGCTAATTCAGATTGCTTACGGATGGGTCTACCTACCTCCACAGGCTTAAAGAGAATGTGAATATCGTTCACTACTTAAAAAAACAAATCTAGGTGTCTTTTCTAAACAGGCTGAATACACTGCTCCTGCAGTGAGGTGCTTACTGAGGTAGGAAATCACATTTATCAGTCCTGAGAACAATGAATCTGAGGCTCTGCTCTTGCTGGTCCTGTTGCTTTGGTATTAACCTCTGGGACCAGTGTGTTTGCCCTGAGATTTTGGCAAGGTAGCTTGGGGGTTTTGTTTGTGTCATTGTGTGTTTCCCATACGATTCTCATTTTTGACAGTGGATTAAATACCCTGTGCCTCCTTTTTCTTTTCTTTTCTTTTTTTTTAGGGGCCATAGGCTTGAAAGGGTGATTCAGCTTTGGTTTCCAATACTGTTAACAAAAATGTATTACTCCAGGGCGGCTGGGTGGCTCAGTTGTTAAGCGTCTGCCTTCAGCTCAGGTCACGATCCCAGGGTTCTGGGATCGAGCCCCGCATCGGGCTCCCTGCTCAGCGGGAAGCCTGCTTCTCCCTCTCCCACTCCCCCTGCTTGTGTTCCCTCTCTTGCTGTGACTCTCTCTGTCAAACAAATAAATAAAATCCTTTAAAAAAATATGTATTACTCCACTTTTTTACTATGGTCGACAAATACATATATTATTCCATTAGCAAATTGTCTGCTGTTTTTAGATTACTGAATCCAGTTATCCAGTTCTGGAAACATAAATATCATGCCAGTGATTATCCTGGAAATTTATTAGGAGAGAGAAAACTGGAAATTAGGGAGCAAAGAACTATTAAATTCTTATTTCCTTGGTTTGATTTTAAAGTTCTACCAGCTGACAGATCACCAAGCATTTATTTGAGGGAAAAGGACAGAAAGGAAGGAAAGAAGAATAAGAAAACATTTTTAGACCTTAAAATGAGCCAGATACTTTGTGAGACTCTGCATTTTCTCATTTAGCCTTCATTAAGAAGGTAGGTACCATTCTCCCCAATATCAGATGTGGAATCTGAGGCATTCAGAGCTTTAGCAACTTGTCCTGATTTTTAAGTGGTCGAAGCAGGATTTGACCCTAGCTCTGCCTTCTTCCTGGCCAGTACGCTAAGCCAAATAGATGACATTTCTCTTTGTGTCAGAGTTCTTGACTGCAAACAATGAAAAACAGCTGTGATAAGCAAAGAGGAATTTACTGGATGGAAACAGGGTTGGTGGGAGGTGGGAGAGGATATGAGTTGTGGCTCACAGAATCAATAGGAGAGCGAAGGACCAAACTTGGGAGTCAGTTCAAATAAGGCATCTCTGAAGTCCTAAGACACAGCCATAGTCTCCCAGGCCTGCTGCCTCTTTTTCTGAGAATGACTCAACCCTTTCTCCCAGCCTTCCCTCGAGAGTCAGAGTCCCAGATAACATGTCTAATTGGCTAAGCTTAGGGCTCATGCTTACCCATAGAGATGCATCCCAACATGAGGAAGCCTCTGAATTCACCCTCCACCAAGACCTCATATAGCAGGGGAGATGTGGGGTCATGGACGCCAGACAGTAAGGCATGTCAAATGTCCACCGAGCTCTTGAAAACTAAATGTCTTTTCTTATGGGAAAAACAAACCAACCAACCCTGTAGAGTTGCAATGTAAATGTGACAAATCTACCTGGGATGAATGGGTCTTCCTGGTTAGAACATACACTCCATGAGGGGTGGGACTGTATCTGTCCTGGTGTCACCCAGAGTCTGGGACATGATGAGTATCCTGATAAATATTCCTTGAATGAATGAATTTCATGAATAAATTTTGCCTATTGTTTCTCCCATACTTTATCTGGGGACATCACACTTAGAGTTCTGCGCAGATCAGACATGCTTAACTCTATGTGCAGACTTAAAATATAAACCAGGAGGGGCGCCTGGGTGGCTCAGTCGGTTAGGCGGCTGCCTTAGGCTCAGGTCATGATCCTGGAGTCCCTGGATCGAGTCCCGCATCGGGCTCTCTGCTCGGCGGGGAGTCTGCTTCTCCCTCTGACCCTCCCCCCTCTCATGTGCTCTCTCTCATTCTCTCTCTCTCAAATATAAATAAATAAAATCTTTTGGAAAAAAAAAAATATATATATAAACCAGGAGAAAGAAAACTCCCCAGCATTCCGTACAGTATTATGACCAAATGTCATTCAGTGCAAAAGCAGTAAAGCTCAGGATCAACCTTCCTGGTTACACTTTCCTGCAGAAATTTCACAAACCATGTTCCTTTTTTTAAATTTAAAGATAATGTATCATCAAAATTAGTTTTAAAGAACATCCAAAGCATATCCCCACCATTTTTGCATATTATCTTTATCTTTTTCTCCAATACATAAAATATTTAGTGTAGTTATAATTAGAGTTTACATACCTTTTATTATTATTTTTTCCACAAGATATTAATGACACTGTTCTAGGTTTCAAAATTGACTACATAAATTACAATGTTAGTGGTGGCATAATATTCCATGATCTTGATGTACCATAATTCAATAAGCTATTTCCTTATTTTTGGACACCTGGTTCATATGAATCAGACTTTTAACAAGATATGTCTTCAGAGGAGATCTAGAATATGGTCAACAGATGGCTTGTGAAAGTGATTTTGATATTACAGTATATTTATTGATGACTGCAGTCAATAAAATGTAACTAAGGATTGCTCACAAACTGGTTGGTGATGTGGGCATTACATACACAAATAGAATTTAAGGCAAATTAGAGGGATATATGAAGTTCAACAGGATGACAAAAGTAGATAAGAAGGAAAGAGTCAAATAAGCATAGAAACAAAATGGAGCCAAACACACAGATAAGGAGATTTTAGTCCCATTATTCATTGATATGTTAGAATTTTCATGCTCCAGGGGTTTCTCTATTTAAATCCATGATTCTATTTAGTCATGACACATTTGTGTTTGAGTGTGTTCTCCAGACCTAATATCCCTGGTAATGATAAATCTTTTTTCAGTTTCTCCCTAAGATTATTTTAAATCCATATTCCTAGAATAAAGCAACAGTTTTTGGAGTCAAAGGCAGGAATGGACAGTGATGGGAAAAGAAACAGAGGAATCCCGGGGTGAATTTTGAATTATGGGCTGGTGGAAGTTTATGAAGATAACTTGAACAGAAATAGAAAAAAAAATTAAAAATTAAAAAAATTAAAAGAACTATTTCTGTAGAGTGTATTTTTATTAAGAAAAAAACAAAAAGCTATATAATGCCATTTATGCCTTGTATCAGACACACTCTCTAAAGCATTCAGAATATGTCTTAGGTCTTAAGGGGCTGAAGTCGTCCATTTATAAAAACCAGATCCTTATCCCTGCCCACACTGTTCCCAGTTAAGCAATGGGTCAGATTCCATCTCCGTGGAATGTTTTATCACTTGGAGCGACAAACTGGAAAATTATTCACATTGATTTGGCTCTGATAGGAACAAATGTTTCTTCATTTTTCTTCCTTCCTTCACTGGTCCTGCTGTGACTTTGTACCAACCTTGAAAATTCACCCAAACTCTGATACAATGGGACGCCCCTATGTGATGGAAAATAGTCTTCGGAGACAGTGGCCTGTGACAGTACAAAACCCAAGTCCTAGTTCTGCACAGGGGAATGCCCTAGGTCATCCTAGGTCTCTTGGAGGATGTGTCTATAATAGAAAATACATCCTTATTCCTCAGGTTTTATCTGCTCTTTAAATGGCAGTTACTACAACTCCTATGTTAAGGAAGTGATCAAATTCTATCATGCGGATGAATATACTTAATTACATAACCGTATCAGACTGGATAGATGAATGGACAGATAAATAGATAGATGATAGACAGATAAATAGATAGATAGATACACAGCCTTTCTGACATCATGCCCCATCACTCCTTAAGTACTTCACCATGTACCTCTTAAAAACGAGAACAGTCTCCCATACCATGCGACTCTCCAAGTCCGGAAATCCACATTGACGCAGCACAGCCATCCAATCTGTAGACCTTGTTCAACTGTCTCAGCCATGTCTCTTTTCCCTTGCCATGCAGGCTCCCCCCACGGAGCACGCGTTGCATTGGGTTGTCCATCCCATTAGTGTCCTGTCAGGACTACCCCTGTTTCTGCCTGCCTCTAGTGTCCTTGATCTGTCTTCAAGAGCACAGGCTTTTCATTCCCTCTACCAGCAGGAACACCACCAGCGTGATGCTGGGCTCTCCTCAGCACGTCACTTCAGAAGGCTCACGCTGCCAGCCTGTCCCACCTGTGGTGGTGTTACCTTGATCACCTAGTCAAGCTGTCTGCCACCTTCTCTCTTGCATTTGATTAATATTTTGTGGGCAGATAGTCTCACGTTTTGCCAATATCCTATTTCTCATGAACCCTCCACTCACCAGTGATATACACATATATCAATTACCATTACAATTGTTGCCTAGCGGTCATTATTTATTTCTGTTACTCCTCCTACCTTTATTAGTTGGCATTATACTATAAGGAAGAGCTCTCCCTTCATCACATTTATTTATTCATTTACGTATTATTTTTTTTTAGAGAGGAAGAGAGAGATCGTGCACGTGTGAGTGGGGGGAGGGGCGGAGGGAGAGAGAATCCCAAGCAGGCTCCACACCCAGCGCAGAGCCCGACGCGGGGCTCCATCTCCCAACCCTGAGCTCATGACCTGAGCCAAAATCAAGAGTCGGTAGCTTAACCGCCTGAGCCACCCAGGCGCCCCTTCTTATTTTTTCAGTATGGACTCACTGATTCCTATCTCATACAATGGGTTGTAATCCAATTATCTATTCTGAGACTTCAGTTATTCCAAAATTGGCCAGTGAGGGCCCCTTCAAGTCGGCTCGTGTGTCTTTCTGACATGTTATCATCATTCTACACATGATGCAGAATCCTGGGGAAGTAGGAAAACCACTTTAGGTCAGCTGATCTGGAAGGCCTCTCTGAGGGGGTGAGTCTGGAGGACAAGGCCACGGGGGTGGCAAAGGCAATGCTTCAGGAACGCGCAGGCTCCAGGTTCAGGAACTGATTGAGGCCGGTGCACAGACCAGGGAAGGAGTTTGGGGGTCGTGCTAGGCGAGATGGGAGGACGCTGGAGGGTTTTAAGTAGGGGTGTGCCATGATTCGGTTTCTATGTCCAAGCACCATGCGGGCTGCCATGCGGAGGATGCTCTGCGGGAGAACAGGAACGGAAGCAGACAGCAGACAGGAGGGGAGAACATCCTGTGTTCAGTAAGCCGGAGACCAGCTACTCCCCCTCCAGACTGACTTCCCGCTCTGGAAGCTACGATGCCTGATTAAGTCAATAGCGCGTGTTTGTTTGCTCCCTCATTCGGCTTCTGTTCTGTACGAGACCCTGTCAGGTGACACGTGGGGCTTGACTTCACTGGACTCTCTGTCCCAGCATCCCCCCTCCTGGCTCCTGGCCCAGTACCTGCTGGATGACTCATTAGCATCTGTGAGCACCTCAAAGTCTGCGTGTGCGACAAGTCCCTAGGATGGAAGTCCTTGTGTAGCCTCAGCATCGTGCATGCTCTGGTTCTATCCTCTCAGGTTCTAGGTGACTTGCCTGGGATCACGGGCATCACCCCATCCTCTTGCTCCTGGCTTCCACCTTCCATGCCAATGTCTCCCAGCTCCAAGGATTCACAGCTCAACTCCCTCCGTTGTCCCTGGCATGCTTTTCTACATATACACAAAATAAAAATTGCATGCCTGGCCACACAAGGAAGAAAGATCGATCCCTGTGGATCCACACTTGGAAGAGTTAGTGTGATTTATTAAAGTAGGATTTCTTAAAACCCACACCTTTGTCTCACTTGAGAGGTGAAGGTGTTTCCTAGAACACAAGCCCTGATTTCCCCAGGGCTCTTCCTCTGCATCCCCTCAGCTCTCTATCTATTGAGTCAAAATAAAACAAGGTCATCTGCACCTTGTCTCCAACACAGTGCTTTCCTCTCGCCTCCTGGCCTTTCCCCGACCCCAGCCCCCAGCGCATAAGCTACCACGTGCACATGGACAGTGCACCACTGGGAAATATCCCAGTGACCACGAGGTTGTATTCGTCTTCTGCTGCCACCAAATTTACCACAAACTTAGCCCCTCATGATGACACAAGCATATTAAATCATGGTTCCTGTGGGTTAGGAGACCAAGTACGAGGTAGCAGGGGCCCCTGCAGGGACTCCCCAGCCTGAAATCCAGGTGTTGGCCTTGGGCTTCGATCTCACTGAGGCCCAGGGTCCCCTTCCAAGCTCATTGGTAAAATTCAGGTCCTTGTGTTTATATGAGTGAGGTCCCAGGGGAACCCCTGTTCCCTGCCATGTGGCCTCCCCAGCGACATGGCAGCTCCAGGCCAAAGAGAGCTGCTGTCTCAACTCTCTCTTTTCAGGCTGGCCTCCTTTCAGGGCTCAACTGGTTAGGTCAGGCCCACCCAGGACAGGCTTCCTTCTAATGAGCTCAAAGTCAACTGGTGAGGGACCTTAATTTTCATCCGAATAATCCTTTTATCTTTACCATAGAAGCAACTTAATGCCAGGAGTGAAACCCCATCCTATTCACAAGTCTTGCCCACACTCAAGAGGAAATTATATGGATGGAACATGGGGGGAAGGACTCACGGGCCATCTTAGAATTCGGATTACTTGAGTAGAGTTTCCCCCTAGCTTTTTTTAAAAATTTATTTCTAATGGTAGTGAAATACACGTAAACTTTATTGTTTTAATCATTTTTAAGTGTGCAGGTAGTCTAGTGGTATCAAGGACATCTACAGGGTTGTGCTACCATCCCCTCCATCCGTCTCTGGAACTCTTCTCATCTTGCAAAACTGAGACCCCGCCTGTGAAACACTAACTCCCCATCCCCCCCCCCCCCGTCCCTGGCCACCCCCCCCCCCCCCCCATTCCCAGCTTCTCCAATGCAGTGATGGCAGGAGGAAAATCAGGTAAAACGAAAAATTTGCCTGTCTCACTTCAAAGGCTTGCAATTTCATCAGAGCCTCCTTTCTTGTGCAACTCAAATTAAAGATGCCTCTGGGCTTGTTCTTTGAAAGCCTTGTGTCGTCGGCCCCAGGGCTGGGACTATAAACTCTGGTCCCTTTGCTGGGCAGAAGAGAGAGGAAGAGAGGAGTCAGATGACAGAAATAGGACCCACTGCCCGATCCCATACTGCCCACAACCTCAAACACAGCATGCATTAAAATCAAAACTTCTCCCTGAGTCAGCAGTGTGGTCCATTTTCTTTGATTTGGAAAAGGAACTGAGTCCAGACCAAATGAGGAAACTCATGCCTCTTTTGTGTCTCCATTTCCCAGCTAACTAATGGGGTCTGCAAAGTCAACTTTTTTTAAATCACATGCTCCCTGTAGAGACGGAAGTAACATACTAGAATAACCTAAAATCCTTTTAATACTACTAGAATTATGGGGCGCCTGGGTGGCTCAGTTGTTAAGCGTCTGCCTTCGGCTCAGGTCATGATCCCAGGGTCCTGGGATAGAGTCCCACATCAGTCTCCTTGCTCAGTGGGAAGCCTGCTTCTCCCTCTCCCACTCCCCCTGCTTGCGTTCCCTCTCTCGCTGCGTCTCTCTCTGTCAAATAAATAAAATCTTAAAAAAAAAAAAAATACTACAAGAATTATGGTCTTAAATTGCACAATGAAAGATAATCCTTCAGTTGTTTTTTTGTTTGTTTGTTTGTTTGTTTTTGTGAAACTTCCCTACTCATAAATCTGTCAGTATTTAATAGGGTAACAAACATGACTTTGAGTCGAAGGTTTCTCATTGAAGCAATGCATCATGGGTAAAAAAGCCCTGCTTTTTACACCTCGGGAGTCTTAGGCACACCTGTGTCCAAAACATAGGGGAATTTTATCCCCTTCATTTAGGTATGGATGTTATATTTTGTACACTGAAGACTTCCACAGCTTTGTTCACAAGGCATAATTATTTCCAGACAAGATGCTGGCTCAGATTGACTGCCTTGTTCCCAATGTGGCTTTTGAGTTTCGCAAGCAGCAAACTCAGGGCTTTCCTTCACTGTCCCTTCCGTACATCCTGGTAACGTGGCAGACAGAAATCATAACTACACAAGAGGTCATAATTTCAAGCTATGATAAAGCGTTTCCAGAACAAAATAACTTGGTGTTCGAATTCCGAACCCACATGGGCAGAAACTATAATTTTCTGTGTGGATGGCAACTCTCTTCTACCAACAGAAGGAGACGGATCATGCCAACGGCTTCTGCTTTTGAAATATGCCTGTGCCGGGAGCCAAAGATGAACATCAGTGGCCCGTCCACATGGTCAGCCCCTCGGTGAGTGCGAAACAGCCAGGTGCAAGCAGCTGTGAGTCCTGACCTACTGAAGAACCACAGCTGCGGGTTTCGGTTGCCCGGGCCCTCTGCACACCTGGCAAGAGGAGTGAAGTGGCGTCTGGCCCCCCTTGCTGGGAACCATCAATGGGAAGCCTTGGTGTCTCTGTTGCACCACCACAGAAATATGTTGAGTATTGCAGAACTTGTACTTGCATTGGTTTGCCTCGGGGACTTGGTTTTAAATAGCAAAGCAAACACCAATGCAAGAGCCTTCTTGCTTAAAAAAAAAAAAAAAAAAATCAGGTTCATTTACATTGCCACATCAATATTTTTAACGTGCTTGAGGGTGCAAGAAAACTCCATAGAGTAGACAATTAACAAGTACCAGCTCCTAAAGATTCCTTTGCAGCGATTCCCACCTCCTCCAGAGGGAAAGGAATTCCAGTTCCATGATGTCACGGCATTAGCCGATCTTTCTGAAGGACGCAGCTACCCAAATGTGCACATGTTCTGTTTGTACGCTGTCCTCTTGTGTGTCCCAAAGGCATGAGAGATGAACGAGCCATGGCGACATTCAGCAAGCTGTGTCTGACCCAGAACTCTCCTGAGGCACATGCTTGCACAGACACACACGGTTATTTCTGCACTTCTGACCCTGCCTGGCCTCCCTCCACTGTCTAGCTTTGAGCCTCATTTTTGTCCCGGAGCTTCCTCTTGGCTCCCCTACACCCTGTTTGAAAAAGTGCTCCAGCCTCCTCGTTGTCATGTGCAGAAGTGCCCCGGCTGCTTCTCAGCCTCCCGCCTGCATTTCCTCTCACTGGTTCTTTCTGAGGTTCCGGCTGTGACCTCACTCCTGCTCTCCAACATGCCAACGAGCTTGGTCTCGGAGGAGCTCGCCCTCACCCACCCACGGCTGGCTTCTCTCTTCACACTTCATCGCAGAACTGTGTCAGCAGCCCCTGAAGCACTGATCCTTGCCCTCGAGGATGGATCTGTCTCTGAGCTGGAGGCTCCACTTAGCTGTGTCCTCGCCCTTCTTCCCTCCCTGCCGCCCCAAAACCAAATAGTCTCCAAGACTTCCCACTCTGCCTCCCTCCAGGTCCTTCTGATTCACTTCCTCCTTTGTCTTCCACACAAACCCATGTCTCTCCACTGGCCTGACTTCAAAACTGTGATTAGGGTCAGACAGAGCCTTGCAGAGGCAGGGAATCCGATCCAACATCATGTAAATAACTGTAAGTTATGGTTGCGGCACATCTGTAGAATATGAAAAGAATTTAGAATAGAAGTCAGCCAGAAATAGCACTGTGACATCCAGTCATGTGGTACAGAGACCTGGCAGGAAGAAGTAGGTAACATGGAACCAAATATGGGAGGCCAGGCTGTGCACCCAACTCATTGCAAGGCATTGACAGAGCACATATGGGACCAGGCTCAGCGTGGCATCGAGAAAAATCATCCTGGACGATTTGACCTCTAGCTCACACTTCCTCCCTAATATCCCTGCACATGATAAAACCTCAGTGGGCTGGTAAGGAGTCCCACAAAATTCACTGAAGAATTCAATCCCAAATGTATTTGGAATGATATAATTTTTTCCTTAATGGACACATGACTTTTAATACTAAAAAGATACAGAATTAAGTATAAACATGAGAAAGGTAAATCAAATCTATTATTTATTTATTTATTTATTTATTTATTTATTATTTATTTATTTATTTTTATTATTATGTTATGTTAATCACCATACATTACATCATTAGTTTTTGATGTAGTGTTCCATGATTCATTGTGCATAACACCCAGTGCTCCAATGCAGTACGTGCCCTCTTTAATACCCGTCACCAGGCTAACCCATCCCCCCACCCCCCTCCCCTCTAGAACCCTCAGTTTCTTTCTCAGAGTCCATAGTCTCTCATGGTTTGTCTCCCCACTCCGATTTCCCCCCTTCTTTCTTCCCTTCCTGCTATCTTCTTCTTCTTTTTTTTTTTTAACATATAATGTATTATTTGTTTCAGAGGTACAGATCTGTGATTCAACAGTCTTACACAATTCACAGCGCTCACCATGGCACATACCCTCCCCAGTGTCTATCACCCAGCCGCCCCATCCCTCCCACCCCGACCACTCCAGCAACCCTCAGTTTGTTTCCTGAGATTAAGAATTCCTCGTATCTGGGGCGCCTGGGTGGCTCAGTTGTTAAGCGTCTGCCTTCGGCTCAGGTCATGGTCCCAGGGTCCTGGGATCGAGCCCTACATCGGGCTCCCTGCTCCGCGGGTAGCCTGCTTCTCCCTCTCCCACTCCCCTACTTGTGTTCCTTCTCTCGCTGTGTCTCTCTCTGTCAAATAAATAAAAAATCTTAAAAAAAAAAAAGAATTCCTCGTATCAGTGAGGTCATATGATACATGTCTTTCTCTGATTGACTTATTCGCTCAGCATAATACCCTCCAGTTCCATCCACATCATTGCAAATGGCAAGATTTCATTCCTTTTGATGGCTGCATAATATTCCATTGTATATACACACCACATCTTCTTTATCCATTCATCTGTCGTTGGACATCTTGGCTCTTTCCACAGTTTGGCTATTGTGGACATTGTTACTATAAACATCGGGGTGCACGTACCCCTTTGGATCCCTACATTTGTATCTTTGGGGTAAATACCCAGTAGTGCAATTGCTGGATCGTATGGTAGCTCTATTTTCAACTTTTTGAGGAACCTCCATTCTATTTTTGATATATTAAAGTTGAGAAATAATTTGTGGCTATTTAGTATTTTTCTTTATGTTAGGTTTAAGAGGATGCTGTGTGCTGGAGTGTCAGGCCAAACTCGCAATTCTAATTTAAAATGTGCAGTTAAATAGTTGACTTAGATTATGATTTTTACGTTGACATTTTAAGAGAATATAAAATTCATCCTGGGTCCAGATTTTCTTTGTTATCTTTCTAGGAATAATTACTTAAGTGTTTGGGAAGATTTGTTTGTTAATGAGGCAATTAAGGAAGTCAAATGATTGTAAGTCCTGTGTAAAAGGTTATTTAGTTTTTGTTAATAGAACCAAGGATTAATCAAAGGCCCCCCTTTTAAAAGTTATTAAATATTACTAGATTCATTGTTTAAAAATAAGATTTTCAGGTTGAATAACATGTACAAATGCCATTGTGTTAAACAACATTTAAAATATTCACCAATTTTGGGTCACCTGGGTGGAGCAGTTTGTCAAGTATCCAACTCGGGTTTCGGCTCAGGTCATGACCTCAGGGTCCTGAGATCAAGCTCCGCACTCAGCAGGGAGCCTGCTGGAGAGTCTCCTCTCCTCTCCTCTGCCCCCACCCTTGAAATAAATAAATAAATCTTAAAAAGAATTAAAAAATCAAAAAATAGTCACCAATTTTTATTATAAGAGGATTTCTTAAAAAGCACTTTGTTTTCTTCCACTGAAAAAAATCATCTCAACCACTAATGATGGGCACATGCTCACAAGAGAGGTAAGAGAGGGTGTAGTTTGGGCTCGGTTAGCCTGTGAAACTAAGCCACGTTTTTTTCACCTGTAAAATGGCATAATAACAATTGCGCCATGCAGCCATTTGCAAGGATAGAATGAAATGAAATGGATAAACAAGCCCCTTGCCAAGCACCTACTCATAGCCGACGCCCAGCAAATGGTACTTGATATTGTTCTCTCTTTCGGGAGGCCTAGGATAATAGTAAACGTAATATTCTTTTCCTGTGTCACTGTTCACTTGGATTTTATTGGAAATTTATGTTGCAGGGGAAACTTGCAGAGTGACCCTGGTAACGTGTCAGAAATACATCACTGGCTGGCTTGAAGCCCTCCCATGGCTCTACCTCGTCTCCATTGCTCATTTGGCCTCACCAGCCACCACTCCCCTGCCTCCCCTTCTGGGCTGTTCCTGGGACATGCCTGGCCACCTCTCTGCCTGGAAGCTTCTCCCCCAGAGCTCTGCATGACCCACCCCCTCCCACTTTCGGGCTTCTGTTCCAAAGTCACCTGACCCCCCTGTTTAGAAGCATACCCCACCCCTCCCACCCCTGTATGCCCCTTTCCTCACTTTCTTTTTCTCCAAAGCCCTTCTCCCCATTTCATAGGACATGTATTGCCATCACTGGTCTGTGTGTTCACGCCCCACCCCCCTTCCCCGGATATAAACGAAAGCAAGAGATTTTGTCGATGTGGTTTGCTGCTGTGTTCCTCACATCTAGAACAGTGCCTGGCACCCAGAAATAGCAGAGCAAGTAAAGAAAAGCGGGGGCCAGGATTCAGGCAATATAGGTTTTTATTCCAATTCTGAGACTCACCTGTCCTGTGACCTTGTACAATTCACTTGGCATTCCGGACTCTTCATTGCCTCCTGTCCGCAGTGGGCACGGCAATCCGCCTGCTGGCCACTTGGTGGGGTCGCTAGAGGATTAATCGAGGTGTGTAGGCACATTTACTGTAAGGGGGCGCAGAAACATGACAGATTATTATCATTAGTTGGTGACATTTGGGAAAACTGCCTACGTGCACACTGTTTTGAATGTTTTCAAACTGGGAATTATTTTCCCTGTAGCATTGGTCTGGAGTAAGATTGCTCAGTCCAGTATGACATCCACCCCCAGCACCACCATGCATGCCCTGCAGCATGACGTAAGCAAGGATGGTCCACATTTTCTCAGAACCAGTCAAAACCGGGGTTGACCTGAAGATTCTAGAGCTCTCTCGAGGTCTGAGTAGCATCTTTGGGATTTGTCTCATTGTTCTATGAAATGCCTGGACAAGGTTCTCTCTGGGGGGGTTTGAAAAACTGTATGAAGGGAAGAAACCCGATGATACACGTTCTCTCGGATAGCGAAACAATTCTATCCGTGCACCCCCTTATATCCAAAGGGGGCGTATAACAGTTTAAGAGGTAGTAAAAGGATTCTCTTCATTGGTTATGCTAAGGTTGTTCAGTCTGCATTTTTAAAAACTCCTCCCATGACGTCCAGAGACCAAGGATCTTTCTCTCATAAATGGACACTCTTGAGCAGGAAAAACAGGCATGTTTCCTGAGAGCAGGTCAGTGTGAGAGGTCATGTTGGCAGCACTAGAGAGTAATGAGTGTCCCACCAGCGGAGGCCACAGTATCCAATAAAGCTCGTCTCTCTAACCAGTCACCCTTGTCAGCACCTACAAACACCTGTGCTTAAGCTAACTAAGGGTCCAGGCTCCGTGTGTGATGGAACAGCACTGTGCTTTCAGAAGACAACTTCAGTATCTGCGTGGCAACCCGGGTGATGTTCCAGGTTCCCTGGGAAATAAAACATGTGAGTGTCAAAAAAAAGTTATGGAACAGGTGATAAGATGGTGCGGGAAAGCAGACCTGGGAAACATAAGCCCTCATCCTCACTGCTCTGCAGCAATTTAAAAATGCCAAGTTTCTCAGGGAGGGGAATGAAGAAAAGAGGTGAGCGCCATCTTGTGGAGAGACCCGCAGGTGCTCGTGGTCCCCTGCCGGCCCCTAACCTCTCTTCCCAGCCCGAAATTCTGCCAAACTCACCCCCTCTTCACCATCTTCTGACTCAAACGCGTTAGGAACATATATTGGACAACATTGTTTCAACTTTTCCAAAATAATAGTCATTAAAAGCTAATACCTCTAATCTGCCCTGCTAAGGTCTCCCAGAGGCTGTGCGCTGATCCGCTCCCCAGGAAGGTTACTCTATGGCACCTGTCTTCCCCCCAGACGCCTTTCTCCTCAGTTTGTTGGGGTTCCCAGTTGGGAGGAAGGGAGTGACAGTTCTTTTGCTCATGCGGCCCCTCCCCCACTTCAGTGTCACACCATTTACGTTCATGCAAGAAACATTTGTTATAAACTAAAGAGCCCACAGGCACTGGGGATGCTCAAATGAATAGGGATAGGCTTTGGCTTTGGGACACTGTATCAAGGAGTCGGGCCAACGCATCCCCGTGATAAGTGCTGACTGTGCACAAAAAGCAGTGAGTACAAAGGAGCTGGAGAAAGAAGAGAGGCCATGGATGCTGTCAACGCCCCCAGGGTCCCCCTCCCTCAATGCTCCTCTCCAGACTCCTCAGTGCCATCTGGAGCTGCAGCTTTGGCCACGCGGACAAGCCCGTCCTCTGGGGCCTTCTGTCCTCCCTGGCTAGGCTGGCCTGGGTGTGGACACGTTGCATTTCCTCTTAGCTCATCCAAGGCAAGGTTGGAATTTTCCCGTAGAAATGTTTACTAGGCAACTAAAGGAAAAAACAAAAGCAAAAAAAAGAAGAAAAAAAAATGAAACAGCTTGCTGAGAGAAGGTGCCTTTCACCAATGGCAGGCACCTCAACTTTGGTGCAGACTGGTTTGGGGAGAGCAGCTTCTCAGCACACAAGCCCCTCTGGCTCCTTCACTTCACATGTGTCTCCAGGGCTGCAAGGCCAGGCTGAGGCCGACTGGCTCCCAGGCCTGCTAAAATCTGCAGTATCCTCCAGAACCTGCTTCCTAAACTCTGCTCTTAGATGAGCTCATGGACCGGGGATACCAACGCACAGAGAGTTTAAGCAACTTGTCGAAAGTCACACAGCTGGTCATTGGCAGAGCCAAGCTTGGTCCCAGGCTCACGGCTCCAGACCCTGGATTCTTAATCATGATGCACTCTGTTAACCAGAGTTAAGTAATTTTTTTCCAACCCCCAGGCAACTCTCAAAATCAGTGTTTCCGGGGTACAATTTCCGAGCATCAAGTTCCCAGGGCCCTGGATTCTGTGGTGTTCTACCTCGGGTCGTCCACTGCTGCACTAACCCAACACGGAGGACCCTGCCTCCTCACAGAGGACAGGGCATGGGGACAAATGCTCTCTACTGGGCTCCAGGGCCCATCTCATCCAGGTTTCCTGCCCAAGTCTTGTCTGCACATCTTGTAATGTTTCTTGTACAAACTTGCGTACATCACTGATTTTTTAAGAACCTAGTTATTTCGAAGAGGAAGGGCTTGAGTTTTCTTCTTGGCATGCTTCGTGCCATAGCCCACGGGAAGGCCAAGACCCTGTGTCTGATTATTTTCTCTGTGCCCTACTAGAGTTATGTATAGTTGCAAAGCCTGTAGGCCTGTAATTACGGCCTTCACACATTCTCGTTACGTATTTTATCTAAAAAGAAAATTCTGATAGCAATTGCCTGCTTCCTGCTTTTTGAAACTTATTAAGCAGTACTTATAAGCCCTAAATGTACACCTTTAGAGTTGTAACACCTTCTATTATAGTTCTCACCCAACTGAAGGAATAAAAGCCAATTTTACCGAGTTAACATGAAAATGATAAAAATTCGTTTTCGCCTCATTCTGAAACCTTCAGCTGGAAATGGAGTGTGTCAAATTATTTTAGTCAGCTGTGGCTTCCTCCTTCCTTCCAAATATGCCTGCTTAGTTAGGTCTATTGTTTTGTAAAATCACATCTATTTTCTCCGACTATTATTGATGTGAAGCGTGAATATAGCATGCTGCCTGCTGGGCTGGAAATACACCCATAGAGCCAACCCCATACTTCATTTATGATCTATTATTCCCCATTATTCCTGCAGAGTTCCTGATTGCATTCTTATTAATCGTTCTAATTTGCCCTGCATTGTGTCGACTACTTGCCATTCAGCGCCGGGCCTCTGCTCAGCTGGCTTCCAGTGTTTAGTAACTTATGCCTCGATGTGGCCGCTTTGGACAGTGCAGCGCGAGGAAACTCAGACCCTCAGCATCTCTTCTGCTGCCGAAGAGGACGTGGCAGAGGCCTCACGTGCCCGCATCTTAGGTGGCCCGCAGTTAGGTCGCTTCTCCTCTAGCCATTACTCATTGCCTCATCCTGCCGCTATTTATTGAGCACCTTAGGCAGCTAGGCCTATGCCGGGCGCTTTGATAATAGGCCTGCCCATGCTCCCAGCCTGGTGAGGATAGAGGGCCAGCAAAGCCATTGACCACAGCCCAGGAGCCCATCCTCCTGGGGTGCCCTCAGGCCCCCCGTACTGGTTAGGACACTTTCAGGTATGGGTCACAGAAACCCACTCTCAAGGGATAGGCAGCAGGGAAAACATCATCTCTTTTTTTTTTTTTTTAAAGATTTTATTTATTTATTTGACAGAGAGAGACACAGCGAGAGAGGGAACACAAGCAGGGGGAGTGGGAGAGGGAGAAGCAGGCCTCCTGCGGAGCAGGGAGCCCGATATGGGGCTCGATCCCAGGACCCTGAGATCATGACCTGAGCTGAAGCCAGATGCTTAACGACTGAGCCACCCAGGCGCCCCGAAAACATCATCTCTTAAAACAAGAAGTCAGGAGACAGGGCTCATGACACAATAGTGTTAGAGGGTCACTGTGACCTGGGTCATTTTCCTCTTCCTGCCCCTCCCCCTCAGCATGCTGGCTTCCTCCTGGGGCTGACTATCCCCATGTGCTCACCGGATGGCTGCAGCACTTTCTAGGGACACTTCTGGTCATGACTCCTTCACAGGAAGAGGAAAGGGGCTTTCTCTTCCTGTTGTCTTTTGCTAAGAGTGAAGAAATCATTCCTGAAAGCCCCCCACCAATTATCCCTTGGGTCTTCTTGGACAAACTTGCGTCATCCCACACCTGTGTTTAAACCAGTCACTGGCAAGGGACATGGGGTCCCCATGATTGTCTCAGACCCATCAGGACCTTGGGGTGGGGAAGGTACCCGTCCTCCCTAAACACGTGGCTGCATGGGAGGGTGGAATACTAAACAAACTTAAGGTTCTGTTAGGAAGCACAAAGAGAGGTCATGGCTGCCGGGTAGACCACTATGGTCACTTTCTCTCAAACTTGAGGAATGATCAACTTCTTCTAAATGAAAAAAAAAAAAAAGGGATTCCTGAATGGATGTGGACTTTGTTATCTGTATTATAATGTTCTTCGTATAGTCACATAGCTATAAAGCTGAAGCCAATCTATAAGTTCAGTACAAACGTACAAAACCAAGGAAGTTAATTGTCAACATTAATTTAAGATGGCGGGCAAATGACGTCGTTTTACTGAAGCCAATAGCCACTCCCCACCTGAATAAGCTGCTACAGAAGCCTGTGTTGTACAGTAACCCAGTCCTCTCTCCACCGTCCCTTCATCCGCACCACTGTAGAGTTCTGTTCATCCTTGAAACTGATGCCACTTGGCTTACGACTGGCATGAACAAGGTCTACATCGGTCCCTTTCCTGCGAGCCAGTGAGCATGTAATGGAGTGTTACTTGATGCTCACAGGCTACATTTTAAGAAACAGTGGCTTAGAATGCTTTGTACTAACATGCCACCTGTAATCAGAAATTCTGGGAATTGAACAATAGCTAAAATATGGAAAGAGCCCAGATGTCCATCAAGAGATGAATGGATAAAGAAAAGATGTGGTGTATATATATATATATATATATATATATATATATATATATATATATAACATGGAATATTACTCAGCCATCAAAAAGAATGAAATCTTGCCATTTGCAATGACGTGGATGGAACTAAAGGGTATTATGCTAAGCGAAATAAATCAGAGAAAGACAAATATCATATGATTTGTCTCATACGTGTAATTTAATAAACAAAACTGATGAACATAGTGGAAGGGAAGGAAAAACAAAGTAAGACAGAAACAGAGAGGAAGAAAAACCATAAGAGACTCTTAACTCTAGGAAAAACTGAGGATTGCTGGAGGGGAGGTGGGCGGGGGGATGGCATAACTGGGTGAGGGGCATTAAGGAGGGCACTTGATGGAATGAGCACTGGGTGTCATATGCAACTGATGAGTCACTAAATTCTACCTCTGAAACTAATAATACACTGTATGTTAATTAAATTGAATTTAAATAACAAATTATAAAAATAAAACAAAATATAAAAGAAAAAAATTCTGGGAGTCAAAATGTTATTAGTGAGGATAGGGAAAAGGTAAAAAGAAGGAAAAATTCAGAAGAGAGAATTATGCATTGTAATTAGAAAATATACGAAAAATGTAATGAATTTTTTTCCCCAAGCCCCTACAGATAACCCCATATCACCTCAGTTTACCCACATGTGTGCACAGACTATCATTTTCTGCATGTGCCACGACATGAAAAAGCTATGTTCTAGAGGCTCCTGTTCATATGCTTTAGGAGAAAAGATGTTCACAGCAGTGTTATTTATAACAGCAAAAAAGTAGAAACCATTTGAATGTTAGTTGGTTAAATAGATTGTGGTATATTCATACAATGAACAATTTTTTTTTTTAAAGATTTTATTTATTTATTTGAGACAGAGAGAATGAGAGAGACAGAGAGCACATGAGAGGGGGGAGGGCCAGAGGGAGAAGCAGGCTCCCTGCCGAGCAGGGAGCCCGATGCGGGACTCGATCCCGGGACTCCAGGATCATGACCTGAGCCGAAGGCAGTCGCTTAACCAACTGAGCCACCCAGGCGCCCTACAATGAACAATTTTATATAGCAGTGAGAATTAACAAACCACAGCTACATCCCCAAAATACGAGTAACATCTACACAACTGCACGGATGGAAGACATCACTAAAACTGTATCTTTAGGGGTGCCTGGATAGCTCAGTCGGCTCAGCATCCGCCTTCAGTTCAGGTCATGATCCTGGAGTCTTGGGCTTGAGCCCCGCATCAGGCTCCCGTTCAGTGGAGAGTCTGCTTCTCCCTCTAACCCTCACCATGCTTGTGCTCTCTCTCTCTCTCTTTCTCTGTCAAATAAATAAATAAAATCTTTAAAAACAAACAAACAAAAAAAGCTGTATTTCTAAGACTGCCACTTGCTGAAGCTGTAACCTTTTGGGCATCAGTAAGAACAAAAGCAATAATGGACTGAAACACATGTCTATGTTCAAATCTGTCTGTTCTTTCAGCAACAAAACTACACCAATTTGCTGGTTATTCCTATACTAGGAGACCAACTTAGTATTTTAAAAACTGATAAGTAACAGGAAAGTATGACGCATTTATCTGGTCTTTCCTGTATTAACTGTAGCTAAGATAATCAAATAGTTGATGAGGAAAAGTTTCTCTCGTGGAAGCATCCCAGCAAACAAAATGAAGGGAAAAATGATTTAAAAATTAGAAAATCACCATTTTGCAATCTTTAATCACAATCTAGGCATGAATAGCCAGGCATTCGTGGTTCCCAGTTGAGATACACAACACTATCTGAAGTATTCTGGACCCCCCAAAACAACAACAAACAAACAAAAAACACCCCCCAAAGAACTCAAGATCTAACTACTAGAAAGCCCGAGGACAGAGACACAGGCTGAAAGACACCACGTGCATGCAATTAGCAAAATCCAGGTCCTACAGGATGAGTAATTTGGCTTCTTCCACAAATATATTCCAAAGGGGTCAAGAAAAGAAAAGGAGCAAGTACAGATTAGAAAAGATGTAAGAGGCACATCAACTAATTGGAATGATTTGAACTTCTTTGGCTCCTGATTTGAACAAACTATAAAAAAGATATATATATGAGACAGCAAAATTTTTAAATCATTGTGCATTTGATGATATTAAATGATGGATGTTAATTATTTTAGGTAGGATATTGATAGTATAGTTATTTTTTAGAGAGTTTAACTATTTTAGAGAGCCATACTGAAATATGTATGGACAAAATAATGTGATATATGAAATTTGCTTCAAAATAACCCAGAGGGAATGTCTAGATGAAAAAAGATTGGGCATGAGTTGACAACTGTTAGGTTGGCTACTGGATACATGGGGATTTATTACACTATACTATTTTTCTTGTCAATATCTATGAAAATTTTTGGAAATTTTCCATAATAAAATTTATTTCGTAAATTTTGTTATCTCTAGGATAATTAGTGTATATATTCCACTCAGCAAATATTTTATTTAGTGCAAACCTGTACCCAGGATGACGATAAGACTAGTCAACCTCTCTGGGCTCTGTTTCCAATCCTGGGTCAGTGATTCACTGGCTTCTGCTAGAGTAGATGTGGGGAGTGTCCATAAAATAAGCAAATTTCAATTCAACACTCTGTTAAGGATGAAAGAAGAGATTTTTAACCAGTTTGTAGTCAAGAGACAGCAGGTCTGCATGCATGTGAGCGGTGATATTCACCCGCGTCGCATTAACTAGTGGTTTTATACAATACCACTCAAGGGGCATCTCTGTCACTCGAGGATGACACATACCCTTATCATCATAAGCAGGTCATAAGAAGCTCTCCTGATCCAATGGGCCATCTTCCCTGTCACACTCCCCCTTTCAATCTAGTTAATTCTGATAGCAGGCTTGGTTTAGGTTACATTTCATTGCAGATCGACTAGAAAATTATGAGTTCAACTGGGATGCAGGAACACACATCTTATTCCCATGGTATGCATCAATGGTTATTTCCCTGCTCTCCCTGTCTCCTGCAGCGGTCAGCAGACATGAAATGGATGCAGACAACTCACAGGAAGGACTCAGTGCACAGTGGCAGGGATTTTGTCCAATTACAGTTGTGCCAGTGGCAGACCTATGGGGAATGGCACCTTTGCCGTAAAATGCCGTGCCTGATGCCAAATGATTAATTCTTTCAAGCCCCACATCCGCTTCACCTTGTTTTATGAGAAAAGGATGTAAATAAGGGCTAAAGTGGCGGCCACAGTAGAAAAGCAGGCAGTGGAAATGCACCACTGGAGAGTTCTGAAAAGTAAAATTAGATAGGAATTCTGTGTCCTTGGGGCACCTGGGTGGCTCAGTCAGTTAAACGGCTGACTCTTGGTTTCGGCTCAGGTCATGATCTCAGAGTCGTGAGATCAAGCTCCTAGTCCGCTTGAGATTCTCTCTCCCTCACACTCTGCCTCTCCCCAACAATAGATAAATAAATCTTTAAAAAAAAAAGATATTCTGTGTCCTTGAATAAATGTTCTCTCCTCAAGCACTACACTTTCTTATACTGGGTAATTAGTGCTTGGAATGGTGTCCAACCCAGCTGGAAAGCAACAGACCCCCACTGCTCCCATTTGGAGGGAAGGCTGCCGTACAAGGATCCATTTCCGTACTGGGTCTTGGAGTTGTTGGGAGGACCAAATTATGAGGACTTGATAGTACTTTCTCCTCCCCACCCTCATTTATTTCCTCTCTTAAGACATCTCTTCCAAGCATCACAGCACTTTTAACTGCTTCCAAGAGAGTATTTCAAAGATGAGAAGACCCGCATTCCCAGAAGTGGTCCCTTGTTCCCCACCGGACCCTGGCTACGGCCACCCCAGGGTTGTCCTGAACCTATGAGTGGAGAGGAGATTGAGGAAAAACTAGTTCATTGTCATAATGAGACAAATGCATGGAGAGAAACAGAGCAAGGAAGCTCCAGCCCTGGCCACCCTCGGTGCAACGATCGCGTGCATGTCCCCTTCCTCCCACAGGCCCTGGGAGTTCACTCGTCCTCAGCCAAAGCCATGGCCCCCTCTCATCCTGACTCCTTGAGAATGGTCTCAGCTCAGGTCAGGGCTCTAGGAGGCAACAGGGACTCTCTGATGCAGCCCAGGGGATGCCTCTAGGTTCACGTGGGAGCCACGTGTCGTCTCAGCCCTGATGAAGCCCAAGGAAATCTGGAGCTCAGAGCTGTAATCAAATATATCATAATTTATGCCTTAGATTCCTAAGTTGGGTTATCCTTGTTTCTCTCAACAGGCTGAGTAATTGCTGCGGACCAAGCACCATGCTAGGCAACGTTTGCTCACAGCTGGATCTCTTCCAAAACAGACTTCAGGCTGCCTCGGCCCTGTGGGAAGGCCTCTGCATCTTCCAGTTACGGTTTTATAACCTTTTTTTTTTTTTTATAAAGGAGGCCATGGACAACACAGGTGCTTCTTGTGCGAGCTCCTCCTTCAGAAATCAGCTCCCTGCTCAGCTGGACGAGGACGCCAGGGTTTTTCCTGTTTTGAATATTCTTTTACTCCCATCTTCAGGCAAGAAAACACAGCCCTCCCTCTGTCCTTGGCAATCAGACGGAAGCAGCGTTGAGACCCACCCACCGCTCGCCTCCAGAAGCAGCTGATTACTCTGGTCCCCTGTGTCTTCTAGACAAGTGGAAACTGCCCCAGCCTGTGGAATCAGCCTGAGGAGACAAAAAGCCAGTTTCAGAGATGTGGTTATTGAAAATTTTGCCTCTGTGTCCAACATTTCGATAATTTATTATTTTTTTATTTTTTTAAAGATTTTATTTATTTATTTGACAGAGAGAGAGAGAGCATGAGCAGGGCGGAGGAGCAAGGGGAGACCAAGAAGCAGGCTCTGCACTGAGCAGGGAGCCCGATGAGGGGCTCAGTCTCAGGACCCCGGGATCATGACCTGAGCCGAAGGCAGCCAGCTTAACCGACTGAGCCACCCAGGCACCCTCGATAATTTAAATAATTTCTTATAGGTCATAGAATGCCTATATTTCTCCCCCATGCCCCACCAATGCCTGCAAAACTTACCGCTTTGTCACTTATTTCACACTTAGCACAATATGGGTAAATTTTGTTCTGGATATTTTATGGTTCCCAAATGATATTATTAAGGGGTGAGGCCAGTTGGCAGCACTGTGGGACGGGATGGTGACAACTTCTGTGGCAGAATTTCACTTAGCATAGAGAATTCCTTTTTGACATAACCCTTTCGGGTATCATTTTGTTGTGGGAAAAAAAAAAAAATAGCCCTTGGGGCCCAGCCAAGAAGGATGGCAGAGAGACAACATGAACAAAAGTTTCCGTTTAATAAATGTCTTCAGGGTAGCCCAAGAGTGAAAAGCCAGGAGACCCTAGACCAGGAAAAAAATTTTAAAAGGTAGACAGAGAGGAGTAAAAACACAAAGAGGTGCACAAGGTTCTGCTTTGAAGAAGAACCAGGGAGAAGTTTCAAGAGGCAAAAGAGAGCAGAAGGACTTGTAATAACCAGGATTTTGATTATCAGCAATATATGGTCATTTGGGGGAGGTTTTGTGGGGCAGTCACTAGCCACCTGTATGACCCGCCCACACATTCCCCATTTCCTCAAACCTTGAGGGGAGATGGATCCTCCAGTGGGGACGCTGCAAGTTCAGGAGGAACAACACAGTGAGACAATCCATAATTTGGAGAGAGAGGGTTCCAGAACAAGAAGGTAGAAGTGACTGGGAGGAATCTTAAAACGCCCCCACTTCCCTGCAAATATGAGAAGGATGCTGGTTTTCCCAGCATTGGTGAAACAGGGGTTTGAGGAACTTTATTTACATTTCAAATGGAGTAATGACCCCAGCAGCTAGACTGGGCCAATCTATGCAGCTGTGGATTGGATGCCCCCTCTCCTGCAGGCCCAAGATCTAACTCAGCAAAATGTGTGCTGAATTAATTTGGGTTACCATGAAGATACTGGTCTTAAATTGGGCAATAAGAACCTGAATACACATCTGTCTGTCCCTTTCCAGGCTGGAGTCTGGCTGATGAACAAGATCTTTTTCATTTGGCACCATAAATAACACATTCAGAAAGATTCCATCAATTTAGCCCTGCGGAAATATTGGTGTCAGAATTAGCAACACTGTGGTCTTTGTATGACGTGAGCCCTTTCAGAGAGAACCCACTAATGCCCTCCCCCGCGGATTTTGTTAATCGCACCTTTACAAAGGGGCCCCTATTTGCTAAGAGAATGACACAAAGGGGCAGTCCTCAAGAATTTTACCACCGATTTCTCTTCATTTTTTCTTTCCCATATAATCACTTTTTAAAGAAATTAAAATAATCATCTGTGGGTTTTTTTTATTGTAAATATGCTATAGTCACAAAACTTGGAACATCAAGGGGAGAAAAGAATCACAACCCTCTCCTGTTGACACAAGCAACTGTGAACATTGTAATTTATTCCTATGAACACTTTGATATATTTCTTTGCAATTCTCCATTGTTTCATTTTCTTCGAAAATTATGAAACCTTTCAAACACACAGAAGATAACATAACAGACATCTATATACTGATCACTAAAAAAAAAAATATGTGATCATTTTACTGTGTAATTGCAGATCTCTCTCTTTTTAAATAGGTAAATCATGACAGATACAGCAAGAGCTCCCACCCTGGGATCATATCGGCGCCCCGCCCCCCACACCCACATGCTGTGGCCACGTTGTCCTGCTGGCAGCTGGCCTTGGTCCAAGGTCTGACTTTGTACTTTGTGCAGCATATTGCTTGTATCCATAAACACCTACTGCCGTTTTGAGCGTTTTTGCATGTACATAAAGGATAACCTATCATTTATCTTTTGGCTCTTTATTTTCCCTTTCAACGTTATACTGGTGAAGCTGGCCCAGACCTAATTCACTCCTTTCCACTGCTGTATTGACTACAGTCTAGCTGATTCATTCCCCTGCTGAGGGAGGTTAGCTTGTTGCCACTTTGTTGCTCTTGGAAACATTTTGCACAGATTCTTTCCTGTGCCTCCTTGCATATAGATGAATTACTGGATCCTACCACATATCCATCTTCACCTTCAGTAGAAAGTGACAGATCCCCCCCCAAAATTTTGCATAATGTGCACTCCCATTTTTACAAGTTCCATCTGCCTTATTTTCGCCAACACTTGGGAATAACAGACATTTATTTTTTCAATTATGATGAGGTTGTGTCTTTTTTTTAAATATATTGACCTGTCAGCTTCCTTCTTTTTTTTATTATTATTATTTTTTTAAGATTTTATTTATTTATTTGACAGAGAGAGACACAGCGAGAGAGGGAACACAAGCAGGGGGAGTGGGAGAGGGAGAAGCAGGCTTCCCACTGAGCAGGGAGCCCAATGCGGGACTTGATCCCCGGACCCTGGGACCATGACCTGAGCCGAAGGCAGACGCTTAATGACTGAGCCACCCAGGCGCCCCTAAGATTTTATTTTTTTAAGTAATCTCCACACCCCACATGGGGCTTGAACTCATGACCCTGATGATCAGAAGTTGGATGCTCTACTGACTGAGCCACCCAGGCGCCCCTGTCAGCTTCCTTCTGTTCAGCTTCCTATTACTTTCCATTGGATTGTTTGTATCGTGGTGGATTATTTGTATGGGTAATGAGGATGAGTTTGGAAGGTTCAAATCGAAGCATTCAAAACATTCTCTGTTCTTTGTGGGGGTGGTGGCTGTGTTGGTACACCAGTGGGAGACCTGTGCTTTCAGTTGTTTTTGTCGGGGCGGGGGGTCCCCTGCCAATTCCCACTGTTACAAACCATCCCAGAAAGGAGAGAAGCGGTGGAGAGGCTGAAAGGGAAAGGAAAGAGAAAGGGAACCAGTCCTCTGTTGGGGGCTCCTGTGCCATTTTTGTCAAAAACTCAACCAAGGTGTGATCTGGGTGAGTGAGGTTCAAGCTGACTTTGGGGAGTTGGAGAAAATGAAGAAGGTTATAAATTAATTCACTGGGGGGCTGGGGAAGTAGAGAGTAGGACCATGAGCAGAAAAGGACTCAGGTAGTCCAAGACACAGGAAAAGCAGACCCGAGACACTCCCCAGGGGGGTTGTCATCGAGTAGCCTTGTGCTCCTTGAGGTCAGGTCCATGCTGGAAGAAGGGGAAGGCTCTTCATTGTTAGCTCCTCCCTTGTACTCATCGCTTTCATTTGTAAAATCAATGGACTGAAATCCTGCTCACCTTTCTCCTGTCATTCTTAGGCACTCTTTCTCCTCTCCGTCCTAGAGCCACCCTGTTGGCCGAGGGGCTCTCTACATGCACTTGGGTGGATCAGTGCAGTTGTCTCCTAGACGGCTTGTCCAGTCCGGTCATCCCGCACACTGTCCTAATGCAGCTCACTAAAGCACACTTACGGAATCACATCACAGCTCAAGATGCCCTAGTGCATTCTTTCTCACAGCTGGACCCACTGGGCTCATCTCTTGCAGCCTATCTCCTTCCTTCTCCTTCGCATGCCTCATTCATATCCACCCCCAAACCTTTGCTCAACTGTTTCTACAGCCTGGAATATTCTCTCCCCTTGACTTGTTCAATCTTTCACAACAAGTCTCAAGACCTCTCTTGTCCATGAAACCTTCCCTCGCCATTCCAGGCTTCTCCGCTGCTACATTTACTTTGCTCTCTGGCCAGAGGTACAGGTACTCTCCAGGTTAGCTATTCCTAAATCCAGAGAGACTGAACACTCTACTCTGTGGTGACTACAATTTACTGAACTTTTTATGTACTAGACAGTGTATCTGTTTCCGCTTGGATCTCTACCACAAATCCAAGAAGTACCTGCTATTATCATATGTTAGGGATTCACATTCTAAGATCTCTGAAATTTGAAGCATCTTAACAATGGATGGCATCTTATAACTGCAGTTACCGCAGTGGAAGTCTGATGTCTTCCGGAGAATACCTGCACTTGCTTCTGTCAGAACCCGGGGCACTACCAAGCAGAGGTTACTTTAAAATGAATCCTAGGCTTGCTGGTGTGAATTCAATCCACCAACTGATCTGAATACTGTTTTGTGGTCCAAATCCTCACGGAAGTTTTATTTTTCTCTCTCCCTCATGTCCCCAGATAGAGGCAGGCTTGTTTCCTCAGCGACTTTTCTGCGTGGCAGAGTTATTTCTCTTTACTCTTACATAGAGAATGACTTTGATGTCCCAGTTTTACGGGAGGTCTCCTGTTAGACAATCCATCTCTAGCATTTTCTATTTCTTAGTTGTGTATAAAACAATGCTATAGGGATGCCTGGATGGTTCAGTTGGTTAAACATCTGCCTTCGGCTCAGGTCATGATCCCAGGGTCCTGGGATGGAGCCCCACATGGGGCTCCTTGCTCATCAGAGAGCCTGCTCCTCCCTCTGCCTGCTGCTCCCCCTGCTTGTGCACTCTCTCTTTGATAAATAAATAAAATCTTTTAAAAAAACAATGCTATATAAAATAATGGCTTGCACCTTATCTCCATGATACAGTAATCCCATTCACATTTAAAAAATGAAGGAATTAGTTCAGAGCCTGTGGACAGAGATGTGTGAATGAAAAGTACAAGAGGCATTTACAAATGCCTGTTGGTTAATTCACTGGTTGATTGCTTCTGACCCTACGTCACTTGGAATTAGATTCTCCATCGAGCCACTTTACTCTGAATCCAAATCTCAGGTGAGCAGCCTTTCAATGAGGTACACATAGCTTGATATGTAAACTCACTTAAGCAAACAACTGATATTTAATCTGTCATCATTCCAATCATCGAACCAGGGATTAAGAGAGAGCAGAAGTTGGGACTGTCCTGGGAGCACATCTCAGAGCAGAGCAGGGACTGGGTAGCTCTTCACCTTCCACCTCGAGCTCCGCTCAGCTCACAAGGTCAGAGGCCCTCAGATCTCTCATCCACACTCACGCTGGTTGTAAAAGTCCTTTGCGCTGGGTATTCTTTGAGGGTTCTTTCAGAGAAAACCACAAATTTGAGTCCTCTTCAGCAATTCTGCACTCGACATACGTGAGTCCCACAGAGATTCTGTTGCATGAGTACATTTCAGTCAATCTGAAAACTAAGCAAAATCAATGTACAGTAACAGAGGTCATTTGAGGGTTACTCTTGTGGGAGTGGAGTGACTGGAAGGGACACAGAGGGGGTTTCTGGGATGCTGCTCATATTCTGTTTCCTCATCTGAGTGCTTGCTACACTCATCTGCTCGCTTTGTGAACATTCTTTGAACTGAACCCTCAGGGCATGTGTGGTTTTCTGTATGCACGTTAGGCTTAATTTAGAAAGCTTAATTTAAAAAAAAATAGAAAATCGAAAACACCCTGGAAACTTGGCTGAGGTGTTTGCAGAGTACTCCTAAGAGAAAAAGACTCATAAAGGGAGGAAGAGAGTGGGGAAGATAGAGAAGAGAGGAGGTGATTTGAATCCTACAGGCTGGTGGGGCTGCTGGGAGTCAGATGACTGGAGGGGGCCCCCAGACAGAGCCCCACCGCGACTTTCTTACTTTAAAACAGTGTCCACACTCCAGTGAACCGCAGCTATGAGAGCAGAGTTCTTAAGACACTTCTAAGATGCTCTTTTAGCAAACACTCAGTGGGAAACTAGGCTGGCCACATCCAAAAACAACTCCTGGTGGCTTCTCTCCTGGCCTCGGAGCTCCGCAAGCAGAGACGCTGAAGGTGCAGGAAGGGTCACCGGTGGAGGAACCCACCCTCCGCTGCGGCCGGGAGCCTTTCACTGGCTGGCCGGCTGAGCAATCAGAGCGGTCCTGGCTAGGGCCAGGGCTTAGGAAGGCATTTTAGGGAGCCCACCCGGTCTACAAAAGGAGCAGGGCACCGCTGTGCTGTGACTTACCCTGGTAGCTCTCCATGCCCGGCCCTGCGCTAGCTCCGGGCATAAGGAAGCCATTTCGGACCGTCGGGGTAAGGGACTGAAGCCTTACGATGCTGACTGCACGGCTGGTAAGAATCTTTATGAATCAGCTAGGTCACTATCTTTCTGGGTCGGTTTGTGTTATGTACACGTGTGCGTGCGAACGCACACTGACCCACTGGGTTCCTGTGGAGATTTAGTATGAAGTGTTGTGGAGGGGCGCCCCAGTGGCTCAGTCCGTTACACGTCTGCCTTCCGCTCAGGTCATGATCTCAGGGTCCTGGGATCGAGTCTCGTGTGGGGCTCCTCGCTCAGCAGCGAGTCTGCTTCTCCTTTTGCTTCTCCCCACTCGTTCTCTCTCTCTCTCTCACTCACTCTCTCTGTCTGAAATAAATAAATAAAAATATTAAAGAGTCTTGTGGATTGTGTCTCCCACTTATAAAGCAGCCTGTGTAAAAAAGAACAAACCCCGAGAGGTGATGGTGCATTGGGTGCAGCCCGGGGAGGGGGAAGGTGATCCCGGGACCCAGCCAGCAGCTGCTAAAAGCAGAACTGTGTTTGCAGCATTCTGGGAACATGTATGCACCTTTGTGTCCTGCCTAAGGAAAGGAAAGGGACTTCCTGGGCGCCTGGGTGGCTCAGTTGGTTAAGCGACTGCCTTCGGCTCAGGTCATGAGCCTGGAGTCCCTGGATCGAGTCCCGCATCGGGCTCCCTGCTCGGCAGGGAGCCTGCTTCTGCCTCTGACCCTCCCCCCTCTCATGTGCTCTCTCTGTCTCAAATAAATAAATAAAATCTTTGAAAAAAAAAAAAAAAGGAAAGGGACTTCCTGCATGAGCCCTATGGCCTGAAGCTTAGGGAGAAAGTCTTCTTCCTGTTTCCAAAGGAAAGAAAAAAAAAAATCTATCAAGCGAATGATTCAAGGCTCAACTCTCACACACTCACTGGGTAAACTGCAGGATAGTGCTTTATGTGTAGTCCTGGGCCGGTTCCCGAACGACTTTGAGCTACTTAGCAAGCACCGGGACCCTAGAGGCAACAAACAGTCCTGTAAATAACAACACGACAATGAGTTACTGACATCTGCCTCACCCATGGGTTTTAGAAAATGACTTCCATTCACATTAGCATTTTCTGAAATTTTTTAAATTTTTATTTATTTGATTTTTTAAAAATTTTTAAAATTTATTGGAGAGGGAAAGAGAGAGCTCACAAGAACAGGGGGAGGGAGAAGCAGACTCCCCACTGAGCAGGGAGCCTGATTCCGGGGCTCAATCCCCCAATGCTGGGATCATGACCGGAGCCGAAGGCAGACGCTTCACGACTGAGCCACCCAGGGGCCCCACATTAGCATTTTTTAAAATGTCTTGCCAAATCAAGAAAAAGGTGTGACACTGCTCATTCCCAGCACGTTGAGTTCAGCAGTAATAGGGAGATGTTTTGTTCTCTGTGTTGCAGAATGCGGTCCCCTTTGACCCTGCTCAGCTAGATCTGCACTCCTGGGCACAAATCCTCAGGGCAGAGCATGTCCCTGCCCTCGTGATGCCGTCTTCTGTGGGGAGCCTGTGGTTCCTCGAGGCAATGATGCCGCAGAATGACCGGGGCCAGGGTAGCCGTGTGAGTTTCTCCCCCGTTCTGAGGAAGGGTCCTACTCTCTCTGCCTAGGAGACTGCAGAGCAGACTGCGGCTGCATTTGCGATACGGCTTCTTGCTTCTTCCTGGCTAGGCAGTTGGAGGAAAACCAACTATTTCTTCCTTTCAGAGCAGTGTGTGTTCTCTGGGAAATACAGAGCACCATTCTTGCCAACTGTTCTGGAAATCTGACCCTCTGCAACGCTCATGGATGTGCAGATGTGCCCCATGGAACACGGGGACGCCGCTGCTTCATAAAGGAGAACAGATCTGCCTTAAATCTCGCCCTCTTACCACAGGTGGCCCAAAACTTAAAGTCGACTTTTGGACCAGGTTTGCAAAAAGGGCAGCTGTTTGGAACATCCACGTTCCACCCACATGAATTTAATATGCCTCCCAAGACAGCGGAACTCTTCCCTCCTTCAGTGAACAGTATGAGAAGCAAATGAATGATGGGAAGCAAGTTCACTTCCTAAATTCTTCTCTGGGCCACCGTGGAGGGAGTCAGGTGTCTATATTTTCACTGTCCCTCCCTGACGGACAACACAGGCTTGAATGCAAGCATTTTCTCAACACTGAGTCCCAATGCCTGGGTCCACAGCGAGCAGGAGCTGGCCTTCCGTGACCCGGGACTTGCGTGACCAGCTGCGGAAAGAACTGCAGGGCACACTCGAGGTCACCCTCCAACAACCCACCTGTCCCTCGCTTGTGGTCCCTGCTCTGCAGATTGGTTTAGATGCTTCAGTCCAGGTTGAATCTGCAGAGGGAAGCAGGGGGGTCCACAATGCTGATGTCTGGTCCAGTGAGCAGGTCTGGCCGCTTGGAGAAAGAAAACGCCCTCAGGATCAGCTGATCACAGAGCCCAGAATGCAGTTCACTCTGTCTTATCCCATCTAGTTGGCATCCATTCCACAAGGATTTGTGTTTGGAGGTCCCTTCTCTTGCTGCTCTTTCACTCTCTTTCCTTTCCCTACATTCTCCTGGGCTTTGCTGCCCCCACAGTTGTCCTCAAGATTCCTGGCTCCACAGAGAGGTCCTGGAGGTCGCTTTGAATATGATCTTCAAAATTTCTCCTCACAGGAGACCATCAGGAGAAGCACAGAATGTGTTTCTTCTAAGGTGATGCCTCCTTTAGCAAAAGTCCTTTGGGTGTCAGAGTGACACATTTCTGTCTCCACTGCATCTTACCGTGTACCTCCTCTCCCGCTAGATGGAAAGAGGAGGGAAAAACCTATCTCACCGCTGGGCATTTCTCCTTAAACATTTCTTGTAACTGTAGCATCAGACTTTGTCCCCTTTCAGGCACTGGCAAGTCAAATTTTGAGTCAGGGCCCCCTCTCTTAAGTCTACGGAATCCTAAAATATGGATGCTGCCAAATTCGCCTCTCCTGATGGCCCATTGCCAAGAACAAACAGGGCCTATTTTTATTTAGAAATCTTTAAAAGTAGTGTAGGAGGTGGGAGGGTGGACAAAGTGACTTCTGAAGTCCAGCCTAGGCTCAGGAAATTCTGACAAATTTGGAAATGTAGGTTTTAAGAGACTTGGGGGGGGGGGGGCGCGTCACACAATGAGGCCCTTTTTAGCATTTGCTGCTGCAGTCTGATGAGCTGAATTAATCACTGTTCTTCACAATCAACTAAGGAAAATGGCCTTTCCTTCAAAAACCAGCTGTCAGCAATGACTATAAATTGGTTCATTTTACATGGAAAGATGCCCTGTGATAGGTTGTCAGCTAAATGAATGCTTACTTTGATGTAATTTGAAACAGAGTGTTAGAAGTGACAATGTATGAATAGAACAAGACAGGGTAATAAACAGCAATTTCTTTAGTCCCACTAAAGGCACCACGAAGAACACACCCAAGGGGTAAATTTTGAAGCTGACAAATAAAAATCATAATCCCAACAATGATACCTCATGTTTATTGAGCATTTGCTATGTACTAAATGCATTAGTTGCCTTATCTACCATTAAAACATATCCAAGAAGGACTATTTGCTATTGAGACCTGCTAGGGCTTCATCAAAATCACAGGTCCATGTCAATGATCTAAATGCATCAACTGAAAGAGATTGCCAAACAAACAAACACAGAAATAAATAAATAAATAAATAAATAAATAAATAAATAAATAATAACAAAGATTGCCAGAGTGGATCAAAAACATGACCCAACTATACTTTGTCTGCAAGAAACCCACTTTATTTTTTTTCATTCAAGATTTTATTTAAATTCAAGTAGTGACAAAAAGGGGCACATGCACCCCAATATTCATAGCAGCAATGTCCACAATAGCCTAACTGTGGAAGGAGCCTAGATGCCCTTCAACAGATGAATGGATAAAGAAGATGTGGTCCATATATACAATGGAATGTTACTCAGCCATCAGAAAGGATGAATACCCACCATTTGCATCGACATGGATGGAACTGGAGGAGATTATGTTAAGTGAAGTAAGTCAAGCAGAGAAAGACAATTATCATATGATTTCACTCATATGTGGAACATAAGCAATAGCACAGAGGACCATAGGGGAAGGGAAGGAAATCCAAAGGTGGAGAAATCAGAGAGGGAGATGAACCATGAGAGACTATGGACCCCGGGAAACAATTTGAGGGATTCAGAGGGAAGGAGGTTGGGAGGAGGGGGTAACAGGGTGACAGATATTGAGGACAGCATGTGCTGTGATGAGCACTGGATGTTATACTTAACTAATGAATCGTTGAACACTACATCAAAAACTAATTATGTACTATACTGTGACTAACTGGACATAATTAAAAAAAGAAAAAAAGAGTCTGTTTCTTGGTTCTCTCTCTCTCCCTCCTTCTCTTTTCTTTTCTCATTTGTTTTGTTTCTGAAATTCCATATGTGAGTGAAATCATATGCTATTTGCCTTTCTCTGACTTATTTCACTTAGCATTATACTCTCTAGTTCCATCATGTCATTGCAAATGTCAAGATCTCATTCTTTTTTACAGCTGAATAATATACCGTTGCATAAATGTACCACATCTTTTTTTTGCAATCACAACCTCATATTTTATTTTATTTTTTTAAATTTTATTTTATTTTATTATGTTATGTTAGTCACCATACAATACATCATTGGTTTTTGATGTAGTGATTCATGATTCATTGTTTTCATATAACACCCAGTGCTCCATGTAGTATGTGCCCTCCTTAATACCCATCACCGGGATCACCCATCCCCCACGCCCCTCCCCTCTAAAACCCTCAGTTTGTTTCTCAGAGTCCATAGTCTCTCATGGTTCGTCTCTCCCTCCCATTTCCCCCCCTTCATTTTTCCCTTCTTCTCCAATGTCCTCCATGCTATTCCTTATGTTCCATAAATAAGTGAAACCATATGATAATTGAATTTCTCTGCTTGATTTATTTCACTTAGCATAATCTCCTCCAGTCCCATCCATGTTGATGTAAAAGTTGGGTATTCATCCTTTCTGATGGCTGAGTAATATTCCATTGTATATATGGACCACATCTGCTTTATCCATTCATCTGTTGAAGGGCATCTCGGCTCTTTCCACAATTTGGCTATGGCAGACATTGCTGCTATGAACGTTGGGGAGCATATGGCCCTTCTTTTCACTACATCTGTGTCTTTGGGGTAAATACCCAGGAGTGCAATTGCTGGGTCATAGGGTAGCTCTATTTTTAATTTTTTGAGGAACCTCCACACTGTTTTCCAAAGTGGCTGTACCAACTTGCATTCCCAACAACAGTGTAAGAGGGTTCCCCTTTCTCCACAACCTCTCCAACATTTGTTCTTTCTTGCCTTGTCCATTTTTGCCATTCTAACTGGTGTAAGGTAGTATCTCAATGTGGTTTTGATTTGAATTTCCCTGATGGCTAATGATGAGGAACATTTTTTTCATATCTGTTAGCCATTTGTATGTCTTCTTTGGAGAAGTGTCTGTTCGTGTCTTCTGCCCATTTTTTGACTTCATTATTTGTTTTTTGGGTGTTGAGTTTGAGAAGTTCTTTATAGATCTTGGATATCAGCCCTTTGTCTGTAGTGTCATTTGCAAATATCTTTTCCCATTCTCTGGGTTGCCTCTTTGTTTTGTTGACTGTTTCCCTTGCTGTGCAGAAGCTTTTTATCTTGATCAAGACCCAAAAGTTCACTTTTGCTTTTGTTTCACTAGCCTTTGGAGATGTATCTTGAAAGAAGTTGCTGTGGCCGATGTCAAACAGGTTACTGCCTATGTTCTCCTCTAGGATTTTGGTGGACTCCTGTCTCACATTGAGGTCTTTCATCCATTTTGAATTTCTCTTTGTGTATGGTGTTAGAGAAGGGTCGAGTTTCATTCTTCTGTATATAGCTGTCCAATTTTCCCAGCACCATTTATTGAAGAGACTGTATTTTTTCCATCGCATATTTTTTCCTGCTTTGTCAAAGATTATTTGACCATAGAGTTGAGGGTCCATATCTGGGCTCTCTATTCTGTTCCATTGGTCTGTATGTCTGTTTCTGTGCCAGTACCATGTTGTCTTGGTGATCACTGCTTTGTAATATAGCTTGAAATAAGACAACGAGATGCCCCCAGCTTTGTTTTTCTTTTTCAACATTTCCTTGGTGATTCGGGGTCTTCTGATTCCATACAAATTTTAGCATTGTTTGTTCCAGCACTTTGAAAAATGTCATTGGAATTTTGATTGGGATGGCGTTAAAGGTATAGATTGCTCTGGGTAGCATGGACATTTTAACAATGTTTATTCTTCCGATCCATGAGCATGGAATATTTTTCCATCTTTTTGTGTTTTCTTCAATTTCTTTCATGAGTGTTCTGTAGTTCCTAGAGTATAGATCCTTTACCTCTTTGGTTAGGTTTATTTTGAGGTATTTTATGGTTTTTGGTGCTATTGTAAATGGAATCGTTTGTCTAATTTCTCTTTCTACAGTTGCGTTGTTAGTGTATAAGAAAGCAACTGATTTCTGTGCATTGATTTTGTATCCTGCCACATTACTGAATTGCTGGATGAGTTCTAGTAATTTGGGGGTGGAGTCTTTTGGGTTTTCCACATAAAGTATCATGTCATCAATGAAGAGAGAGAGTTTGACTTCTTCTTTGCCAATTTGAATACTTGTATTTCTTTTTGTTGTCTGATTGCTGTTGCTAGGACTTCTAGTACTATGTTGAACAACAGTGGTGAGAGTGGGCACCCTTGACGTGTTCCTGATCTTAAGGGAAAGGCTCTCAGCTTTTCCCCATTGAGAATGGTATTCTCTGTGGCTTTTTCATAGATGGATTGTATGAGCTTGAGGAATGTTCCCTCTATCCCTATACTCTGAAGAGTTTTAATCAGGAAAGGATGCTATATTTTGTCAAATGCTTTTTCTTCATCAATTGAGAGGACCATATGGTTCTTCTCCCTCCTCTTATTAATGTGTTCTATCACATTGATTGATTTGAGAATGTTGAACCACACTTGCATCCCAGGGATAAATCCCACTCGGTCATGGTGGATGATCCTTTTAATGTATTGTTGGATCCTATTAGCTAGGATTTTGTTGAGAATTTTGGAATCCATATTCATCAGGGATATCGGTCTGAAATTCTCCTTTTTGATGGCCTCATAGAATGAGTCTGGAAACTTTCCTTCTGTTTCTATTTTTTGAAAGAGCTTCAGGACAATAGGTATTATTTCTTCTTTGAATGGTAGAATTCCCCAGGAAATCCATCAGGCACTGGACTCTTGTTTTTTTGGGAGGTTTTTGATCACTGCTTCAATCTCGTTACTGGTTATTGGCCTATTCAGGTTGTCAATTTCTCCCTGTTTCAGTCTTGGCAGTTTATAGGTTTCCAGGAAGGCATCCATTTCTTCCAAGTTGCTTAACTTATTGGCATATAGTTGCCAATAATAATTTCTAATAATTGTTTCTAGTTCCTTGGTGTTAGTCATGATCTCTCCCCTTTCATTCATAATTTTATTAATTTGGGTCCTTTCTCTTTTCTTTTGGATAAGTTTGCCCAGTGGTTTATTGATCTTATTAATTCTTTCAAAGAACCAGCTTTTAGTTTCATTGATCTGATCTACTGTGTTTCTGGTATCTAATTCAGTGATCTCTGCTCTAATCTTAATTATTTCTCTTCTAATGTGTGGCTTAGGCATCGTTTGTTGCTTTGTCTCTAGTTCTTTAACGTGTAAAGTTAGTTGGTGAATTCAGGATTTTTCTATTTTTTCGAGTGAGGCTTGGATGGCTTTATATTTCCCCCCTTAGGACCACCTTTGCAGTATCCTATAGGTTTTGGACGGATGTGTTTTCATTCTCATTGGTTGCCATGAACTGTTTAAGTTCTTCTTTGATTTCCTGGTTGACCCAAACATTCTTGAGCAGAGTGGTCTTTAGTTTCCAAATGTTTGAATGTCTCCCAAATTTTTTCTTGTGATTGAGTTCCAGTTTTAAAGCATTATGGTCTGAGAATATGAAGGGAATAATTTCAATCTTTTGGTATCAGTTGAGACATGATTTGTGACCCATTATGTATTCTGGAGAAAGTTCCACGTGCGCTCAAGAAGAATAAGTATTCTGTTGTTTTAGGGTGGGATGTTCTGTATATATCTATGAGGTCCAACTGGTCCAGTGTGTCATTCAAAGCTCTTGTTTCTTTGTTGATTTTCTGCTTAGATGATCTGTCTATTGCTGAGAGTGGAGTATTGAGGTCTCCTACAATTAACATATTATTATTAATATGACTCGTCATTTTGGTTAACAGTTGGCTTATGTAGATGGCTCCTCCCATGTTGGGGGCATAGATATTTACAACTGTTAGATTTTCTTGTTGGATAGACTCTTTTAAGAATGATATAGTGTCCTGTGTCTCTAACTAGAGTCTTTAGCTTAAAATCTAATTTGTCTGATAGAAGAATTGCTACCCCAGCTTTCTTTTGAGGTCCATTGGCATGGAAGATGGCTCTCCATCCCTTCACTTTCAGTCTGGATGTATCTTTAGGTTCAAAATGAGTCTCTTGTAGACAGCATATGGATGGGTCCTGTCTTTTTATCCAATCTGCAACCCTGTGCCATTTTATGGGAGCATTTAGGCCATTCATGTTGAGAGTGATTATTGAAAGATATGAATTTATTGTCATCATGTTGCCTGTGAAGACGTTGTTTTTATAGATTGTCTCTGTAAATTTCTGTTTTATATCACTCTTGGGGTCTTTCTCCTTTTATAGAACCCCCCCTTAATATTTCTTGCAGGGCCAGCTTAGTGGTCACATATTCTTTCAGTTTCTGCCAGTCTTGGAAGCTCTGCATCTCTCCATCCATTCTAAATGATAGCCTTGTTGGATAAAATATTCTTGGCTGCATGTTCTTCTCATTTAGTACCCTGAATATGCCTTGCCAGCCCTTTCTGGCTTGCCAGGTCTCACGTTATTCCAATGTTCCTCCCTCTGTAGGTAAGGAATCTCTTCCCCCTTAAGATGGTTTCCTTGGTTCTAAGATTTGTGCATTGGCCTGTTTTCCTTGATCTTGGGAGGGTTCCTCTCTGCCTGTAGGACATGAATGTTTGTTTCATTCCCCAGCTTAGGGAAGTGCTCAGCTACCATTTGCTCAAATATACCTTCTAGTCCTCTCTCTCTCTCCACTGCCTCAGGGATCCCAATAATTCTGACATTGGAACGTTTCATGGTGTCACTTACTTCTCCGATTCTGTTTTCATGGATTTTGAGTTGTTTCTCCCTGGCCTCCTCTTTATCCTTCTTTTCTATCAATTGGTCTTCTATATCACTAATTTGTTCTTCTGCCTCGCTTACCCTAGCTGTTAGATTATCTAGATTAGATTGGATCTCATTGATAGCATTTTTAAGTTCTGCCAGTTCAGCTTTCATTTCTGCCCTTAGAGACTCTATGTTGCCATTAATCAATTTCTCCATTCTAGCTATTGTCTTTGCAACTGCTACCCTGAATTCCATTTCTGACATCTTGGTTATATCTGTATCCATTTGTAAATCTGTGGTAGAAGTCACAGTCTCTGAGTCTTTCCTATTTTGTGGGTTCCTCCTCCTAGTCATTCTGTTGAGGGGTGGTTGAGGGAATGTACAGAGTCCAAATTATTGACCACAACCCAAGCAAGATGTACCTATTTTATAGGGACCTTAAGGTTGTTGGCCTCTTGTTCTCCTAGCCTGTCTTCTGGGGGAGATGCCTGCCTTGCTGTTACTAAGGCAACCCTGTTTGGGCAGAGTTGCCCTGCCCCCTGTGTGTGGGGGGTGGGTTCAGTGAAAACTGTTTTTCTGGGGGCTTTTGTTCTCTGGTGGCTTTCCCTGGCAGCTTTCCACGTCTCTTCTGAGAGTCAGAGCAGAAGAGGTTGTTTCCAACCCTCTGCCTCAGAGCAGAGAGATCACAGTCTGTTCTTCAGTGAGCTTTCTAGGCCTCACTATCTCCATTTCTGTCTGTGCTGCTATAACCTGCAGTGTCCTGGGTTGTACTCCCCTCAGCAGTACTCCCAGTCCTCGCCTCCAGGTCAGGGCACGGGGGCACGTCTCTGCTCTTTGTGCTTCTAAAACCGCCAGCCCCCCTCCCCCCAGCCATTCCAGGTTTCAGTCTGGGGGGCTGCCCTAGAGTCCTTTCCCTGCCACTACTGGTCTGAGAGTCTGTGCCCTGTCCCCAGTGCGGGGGGCTATTGCTCATGGAGGTGTAGGATCCCCACAGCTCCCTCCCCCGTCCATTTATCTTCAGATACATGCCCACAGAATCACGGGTCTCTGCTTCATACCTCGAAACCAACCGCCTGTGATATTCTGTTTGTACAGATCCAGATCTATCTTCTTACATCTCAGGCTGATTTCGTGGGTGTTCAGGGTGGTCTGGTAGATATCCAGCTCCTTGAACTGGAGGTCCTTGCTAATGCAATAAGGAAAGAAAAGTTACACAGATTGGGAAAGACATAAAGCTGTCTTTGTTCATAGATGACTTGATCATCTATGTAGAACTGACTAAAAACCCTTTTGGAACTAAGGATACAAAATTGATATACAAAATTCAATTGCTTTGTATATACTGATAATGAGCAAGTGGCATTTAAATTAAAAGCACAAACCATTTACATTAGCACCCCCCAAAATGAAATACTTAGGTATAAACCTAACAAAATATATAGAAAGCCTATATGAAGAAAACTACAAAATTCTGATGAATGAAATCAAAGAACTAAATAGAGAGATATTCCATGTTCAAGAATAGAGAGACTCAATATTGTCAAGATGTCAATTCTTCCCAACATGATCTGTAGATTCAGTGCAATTCCAATCAAAATCTCAGGAAGTTATTTTATGGATAGCAACAGATTCTAAAATTTTTATGAGAGGTCTGGTAGGAGATGGCTGTGGAGTAGGAGAACCGTAGGCTCCCCTTTTCCCAGGAATACAACGAGATAACTAATCATCCTAAATACCCCAGAAATAGACCTGAAGTCTGGCATCACAAACTCCACAACTAATGGGAGAGAAGAGGCCACATCAAGGAAGGTAGGAAGTGCAGAGATGTGGTTTGGGAGTGCTGCAGAGGGGAGGGAGCCATGGTCATAAAGATGGGCACTTGAGAGAGAAGCACACAGGAGAATGCACAAGGAGAATCTCTCCCCAAGTTATTGTCTTGGAAAATGAGAGGGGTTGCAAATCATAAGTTCTTGCAACCAGCAGGTCTTAAAGCCTGGAGTTTTAAAGGTCAGCAGGCTTGGCTGGACTAGAACCTAGAGAGCACTGCATTGCTCCTGGAGAGAAGGCAGGCAAACAACCTGGGGAGTGGTGGGGAGACAGCATGGAAACAGTGATCTGAAGACCACCTGAAGCACCAGAGAGGAGATTATTTGTTTTTCTCAGAGCACATCCCTGAGAGGCAGCATTCACAAAATGCCTCTCTGGGAACAAAGGAGCTGGCCTGAGCCACTTCTCTCCCCACAACTCGGCATAAATACAGACCCACCTGTGGGAAGTAGTGCACCACCAACACTGCCTGCCTAACTTGCTTACAGCAAGTCCCACCCCCTGCACTGTGACAGGACTGTCCTTCTCAGTCAAGCTTGCCTCAGTCCCAGTATGATGGGCCTTTCCCCCAGAAAACCAACACAAATGCCTGTCCACACCATGTCTCCAGACCAGAGAGTTCTACAGGGCCTCAGTTCTGGTAGAGGTAGTGTCAGGTCTCATTTTACAAGCAGACCAGAGAACACCTGGTAAAAACTCCCATGTTCCGGCAGGGGACCAAACACTGCCCATGTGGGCAAGAAGAGCCTCTGTAGATGACCGGCTTGAAGGACAGAGCAGCCAAAACACAACGGTAAAGTACACACAGCATACAACAGAGATACTCCCTGAAACGCCAGGCCCTGGGCACTACATGATCTCTTCTTCATAAGGCCATTACTTTCAGGAGCAGGAGACATAATTGGCTTTTCTAACACAGAGAAGAAGGCAGAGACTTAGACAAATGCAAAGATGGAGGAATTTATCCCAAATGAAAAAACAAGATAAGGCTGCAGCCATATCTAAGTGAAACAGATATAAGTAACATGCCTGATGGAGAATTTAAAGCAACAATTGCAAGGATACTCACTGGGCTTGAGAAAAGAATAGAAGACATCAATGAGACCCTAACCACAGAGATAAAAGAGTTAATAAAGAATCAATCAGAGATGAGTGCAGTAAATAAAATTGGAAACAGACTTGATACAATGAATGGCAGGCTAGAGGAAGCAAAGGGATGAATTAGTGACATAGAAGACAAAATAATAGAAAGTAATGCAGCTGAACAAGAGAAGGAACTGTACAACATGAGAATAGACTTAGGGAACTCAGTGACTCCATCAAATGTAATAACATTCGTATTTTTGGAATCAGAAAAGAGAGAGAAAAGGAGGCAGAAAATTTATTTTAAGAAATAGAAAACTTCCCTAATCTGGGGAAGGACACAGACATCCAGATCCAAGAGGCACAGAGAATGCCCATCAAAATCAACAAAAGCAGGTCAACACCAAGACATATTGTAATTAAATTTGCAAAATATAGTGATAAAGAAAAAAATTAAAAATAGCAAGACAAAAGAAGTCCCTAGATTACAAAGGACGACCCGTAAGGCTCCTGCAGATTTCTCCACAGAAATTTGGCAAGCCAGAAGAAAGTGCCATGATATATTCAAAATGCTGAATAGGAAAAATCTGCAGCCAAGAATACTCTATCCAGCAAAGCTATCATTCAGAATGGAAGCAGAGATAAAGAGTTTCCCAGACAAACAAAAACTAAAGGAGTTCATGACTACTAAACCAAACCTGGAAGAAATGTTAGAAGGGACACTTTGAGTGGGAAGGAAAGACCAAAAGTGACAAAGACAAGAAAGGATCAGGGAAAATCTCCAGAAACAATGACAAAACAAGTAATAAAATGGAACTAAATAGATATCTATCAATAACTATTTTGAGGGGCGCCTGGGTGCCTCAGTTGGTTAAGCATTCAACTCTTGGTTTCAGCTCGGGTCATGATCTCAGGGTCTTAAGACATTAGGCTCCACATTAGGCTCTGCCCTCAGTTTGGAGCCTGCTGGAGATTCTCTCTCTCCCTCTCCCTTTGCCCCTCCCTCCCTATTCCCTCTCTCTCTCTAAAGAAAAATAGATACATAAATCTTTTTAAAAAATTATTATTATTATTTTGAGTGAAATGGACTAAACCCTCCAATAAAAATATATAAGATGTTAGAATGGTTAAAAAAATAAGACCCATCTATATACTGCCTACAAGAGACTCATTTTAGACCTAAAGACACCTGCATTTTGAAAGTGAGGAAATGGAGAAACATTTATCATCCAAATGGATTCAAAAATGTGGATATATAAATATAAATATTTATGCACTAAACATCAGAGCACCCAAATACAGAAAAAATCAATAACAAATATAAAGGAAATAATTGATAATTTTACAATAATAGTAGGGGACTTTATCACCCCACATACATCAATGGACAGATCATCTAAGCAGAAGATCAACAAGGAAATAATGGCTTTGAATGACACACTGGACCAGATGGACTTAACACATATATTTAGAGCATTCCATCCTAAAATAGCAGAATACACATTCTTTTCAAGTGCACATGGTACATTCTCCAGAATCGATTACATATTAAGTCACAAAACAGGACTCAACAAATATAAAAAGATTGAAGTTATACCATGCATCTTTTCTGACACAACACTATGAAACTAGAAGTCAACCACAAGCAAAAATTTGGAAAGACCACAAATACATGGAGGTTAAAGAATATCCTACTAAAGAATGAATTAGTTACCAGGAAATCAAAGAACAAATAAAAACTAAAAGGAAACAAATGAAAATGAAAACACAACAGTCCAAAACCTCTGGGATGCAGCAAAAATGGTCCTAAGAAGGAAGCATCTAGCAATACAGGGCTACCTCAAGAAGCAAGAAAAGTCTCAAATAAACAACCTAACCTTACACCTAAAGAAATTAGAAAAATAACAACAAATGAAGCCTAAAGCCAGCAGAGGGAAGGAAATAATAAATACTAGAGCAGAAAGAAATGATATAGATATAAAAAACAATAGAATATATCAATGGAACCATACCACTCACAATAATCAAGTGGGATTTATTCCTGGGTTGCAAGTGTGATTTCTTTGAAAGAAAGTAATAAAATTATCAAACAGAAAAAAGACCCCAAAATATAATCACAAAAGGGAGGGGAGAAATAACAACCAACACAACAGAAATACAAAGGATTATAAGAGAGTATTGTAAAAAATTATCTGCCAACAAAGTGAACAACCTCAAAGAAATGGAGAAACCTAGAATAAATTCATAGAAACATAAAACCTACCAAAATGGAAACAGGAAGAAATAGAAAACTTGAACAGACTGATAACCAGCAAAGAAATTGAGTCAATAATCAAAAAACTCCCAGCAAACAAAAGTCCAGGGCCCAATGATTTCACAGGTAAATTCTACCAAACATTTAAAAAAGACTTAGTACCTATACTTCTCAAACTATTCCAAAAACTAGATAAAGAAGGAAAACTTCCACGTTCATTTTATGAGGCCAGCATTATCCTGATACCAAAACCAGACAAAGATTCCACTAAAAGAGAAAAGTTCAGGCCAATATTCCTGATGAACATGGATGCAAAAATTCTCAATAAAATACTAGCAAATTGAATCCAACAATACATTTAAAAAAATCATTCACCACAGGGCGCCTGGGTGGCACAGTCAGTTAAGCGTCCAACTCTTGGTTTTGGCTCAAGTCATGATCTCAGGGTCATGGGATCAAGCCCCACAGCTGGCTCCACAGTCAGTGAGGAGTCTCCCTGAGATTCTTCTCTCTTCCTCTCGCTCTGCTCTTCCCCCATGCTCTCTCTCTCTCTCTGAAATCAATAAATAAATCTTTTTTTAAAAAGGTGAATAATACTGTAATAACATTGGGCTACATGTATCCCTTTGAATTAGTGTTTTTGTATTTGGGGGGTAAATACCCAGCAGTGTGATTACTGGATTTAGGGTAGTTCTATTTTTAACTTTTTGAGGAAACTCCGTGCTGTTTTCCACAGTGGCTGCACCAGTTTGCATTCCCACTAACAGTGTAAGAGGGTTCCCCTTTCTCCACATCCTCGCCAACACCTGTAATTTCTTGTGTTGTTTTTAGCCATTCTGACAGATGGGAGGTGATATCTCTTTGTGGTTTTTTTTTTTTTTTTTTATTCTTATGTTAATCCCCATACATTACATCATTAGTTTTAGATGAAGTGTTCCATGATTCATTGTTTGTGCATAACACCCAGTGCTCCATGCAGAACGTGCCCTCCTCAATACCCATCACCAGGCTAACCCATCCTCCCACCCCCCTCCCCTCTAGAACCCTGTTTGTTTTTCAGAGTCCATCGTCTCTCATGGTTCGTCTACCCCTCCGATTTCCCCCGCTTCATTCTTCCCCTCCCGCTACCTTCTTCTTCTTCTTCTTCTTTTTTTTTTTTTTCATATATTGCGTTATTTGTTTCAGAGGTACAGATCTGAGATTCAACAGTCTTGCAAAATTCACAGCGCTTACCAGAGCACATACCCTCCCCAGTGTCTATCACCCAGTCACCCCATCCTTCCCACCCCACCCCCCACTCCAGCAACCCTCAGTTTGTTTCCTGAGATTAAGAATTCCTCATATCAGTGAGATCATATGATACTTGTCTTTCTCTGATTGACTTATTTCACTCAACATAATACCCTCCAGTTCCATCCACGTCGTTGCAAATGGCAAGATCTCGTTCCTTTTGATGGCTGCATAATATTCCATTGTATATATATACCAGATCTTCTTTATCCATTCATCTGTTGATGGACATCTTGGCTCTTTCCACAGTTTGGCTATTGTGGACATTGCTGCTATAAACATCGGGGTGCACGTACCCCTTCGGATCCCTACTTTTGTATCTTTGGGGTAAATACCCAGTAGTGCAATTGCTGGATCATATGGTAGCTCTATTTTCAACTTTTTGAGGAACCTCCATACAGTTTTCCAGAGTGGCTGCACCAGCTTGCATTCCCACCAACAGTGTAGGAGGGTTCCCCTTTCTCCGCATCCCCGCCAACATCTGTCATTTCCTGACTTGTTAATTTTAGCCATTCTGACAGGTGTGAGGTGGTATCTCATTGAGGTTTTGATTTGGATTTCCCTGATGCCGAGCGATACTGAGCACTTTTTCATGTGTCTGTTGGCCATTTGGATGTCTTCTTTGGAAAAATGTCTTTTCATGTCTTCTGCCCATTTCTTGATTGGATTCTTTGTTCTTTGGGTGTTGAGTTTGATGAGTTCTTTATAGATTTTGGATACTAGCCCTTTATCTGATATGTCATTTGCAAATATCTTCTCCCATTCTGTCGGTTGTCTTTTGGTTTTGTGGACTGTTTCCTTTGCTTTGCAAAAGCTTTTTATCTTGATGAAGTCCCAATAGTTCATTTTTGCTCTTGCTTCCCTTGCCTTTGGCGATGTTTCTAGGAAGAAGTTGCTGTGGCTAAGGTCGAAGAGGTTGCTGCCTGTGTTCTCCTTTAGGATTTTGATGGACTCCTGTCTCACATTGAGGTCTTTCAACCATTTGGAGTCTATTTTTGTGTGTGAGGTAAGGAAATGGTCCCGTTTCATTCTTCTGCATGTGGCTATCCAATTTTCCCAACACCATTTGTTGAAGAGACTGTCTTTTTTCCATTGGACATTCTTTCCTGCTTTGTCAAAGATTAGTTGACCATAGGGTTGAGGGTCTATTTCTGGGCTCTCTATTCTGTTCCATTGATCTATGTGCCTGTTTTTGTGCCAGTACCATACTGTCTTGATGATGACAGCTTTGTAATAGAGCTGGAAGTCCGGAATTGTGATGCCGCCGGCTTTGCTTTTCTTTTTCAACATTCCTCTGGCTATTCGGGGTCTTTTCTGGTTCCATACAAATTTTAGGATTATTTGTTCCATTTCTTTGAAAAAAGTGGATGGTATTTTGATGGAGATTGCATTGAATGTGTAGATTGCTCTAGGTAGCATTGACATCTTCACAATATTTGTTCTTCCAATCCATGAGCATGGAATATTTTTCCTTTTCTTTGTGTCTTTCTCAATTTCTTTCATGAGTATTTTATAGTTTTCTGAGTACAGATCCTTTGCCTCTTTGGTTAGATTTATGCCTAAGTATCTTATGGTTCTGGGTGCAATTGTAAATGGGATCGACTCCTTAATTTCTCTTTCTTCTGTCTTGTTGTTGGTGTATAGGAATGCCACTGACTTCTGTGCATTGATTTTACATCCTGCCACTTTACTGAATTCCTGTATGAGTTCTAGCAGTTTTGGGGTGGAGTCTTTGGGGTTTTCCACATAAAGTATCATATCGTCTGCAAAGAGTGAGAGTTTGACTTCTTCTTTGCCGATTTGGATGCCTTTTATTTCTTTTTGTTGTCTGATTGCTGTGGCTAGAACTTCTAATACTATGTTGAATAGCAGTGGTGATAGTGGACATTCCTGCCGTGTTCCTGACCTTAGGGGGAAAGCTCTCAGTTTTTCCCCATTGAGAATGATACTCGCTGTAGGTTTTTCATAGATGGCTTTTATGATATTGAGGTATGTACCCTCTATGCCTATGCTCTGAAGAGTTTTGACAAAGAAAGGATGCTGTACTTTGTCAAAAGCTTTATCTGCATCTATTGAGAGGATCATATGATTCTTGTTCTTTCTTTTGTTAATGTATTGTATCACATTGATTGATTTGCGGATGTTGAACCAACCTTGCAGCCCAGGGATAAATCCCACTTGGTCATGGTGAATAATCCTTTTAATGTACTGTTGGATCCTATTGGCTAGTATTTTGGTGAGAATTTTTGCATCCATGTTCATCAGGGATATTGGTCTGTAATTCTCCTTTTTGATGGGGTCTTTGTCTGGTTTTGGGATCAAGGTAATGCTGGCCTCATAAAATGAGTTGGGAAGTTTTCCTTCCATTTCTATTTTTTGGAACAGTTTCAGAAGAATAGGTATTAATTCTTCTTGAAATGTTTGGTAGAATTCCCCTGGGAAGCCATCTGGCCCTGGGCTTTTGTTTTTTGGGAGATTTTTGATGACTGCTTCAATTTCCTTAGTGGTTATAGGTCTGTTCAGGTTTTCTATTTCATCCTGGTTCAGTTTTGGTAGTTGATACATCTCTAGGAATGCATCCATTTCTTCCAGGTTATCTAATTTGCTGGCATAGAGATGCTCATAATATGTTCTTAGAATTGTTTGTATTTCTTTGGTGTTGGTTGTGATCTCTCCTCTTTCATTCATGATTTTGTTGATTTGGGTCATTTCTCTTTTCTTTTTGATAAGTCTGGCCAGGGGTTTATCAATCTTGTTAATTCTTTCAAAGAACCAGCTCCTAGTTTCGTTGATCTGTTCTACTGTTCTTTTAGTTTCTATTTCATTGATTTCTGCTCTGATCTTTATTATTTCTCTTCTCCTGCTGGACTTAGGCTTTATTTGCTGTTCTTTCTCCAGCTCTTTTAGGTGTAGGGTTAGGTTGTTTACTTGAGACCTTTCTTGTTTCTTGAGAAAGGCTTGTATTGCTATATACTTTCCTCTTAGGACTGCCTTTGCTGCATCCCAAAGATTTTGAATAGTTGTGTTTTCATTTTCATTGGTTTCCATGTATTTTTTTAATTCTTCTTTAATTTCCTGGTTGACCCATTCATTCTTTAGTAGGATGCTCTTTAGCCTCCATGTATTTGAGTTCTTTCTGACTTTTGTCTTGTGATTGAGCTCTAGTTTCAAAGCATTGTGGTCTGAAAGTAGGCAGGGAATGATTCCAATCTTTTGGTACCGGTTGAGACCTGATTTATGACCTAGGATGTGATCTATTCTGGAGAATGTTCCATGGGCACTAGAGAAGAATGTGTATTCCGTTGCTTTGGGGTGGAATATTCTGAATATGTCTGTAAAGTCCATTTGGTCCAGTGTGTCATTTAAAGTCTTTATTTCCTTGTTGATCTTTTGCTTAGATGATCTGTCCATTTCAGTGAGGGGGGTGTTAAAGTCCCCCACTATTATTGTATTGTTGTCGATGTGTTTCTTTGCTTTTGTTATTAATTGCCTTATATAATTGGCTGCTCCCATGTTAGGGGCATAGATATTTACAATTGTTAGATCTTCTTGTTGGATAGATCCTTTAAGTATGATATAGTGTCCTTTCTCATCTCTTATTACAGTCTTTGGTTTAAAATCTAATTTGTCTGATATAAGGATTGCCACCCCAGCTTTCTTTTGGTGTCCATTAGCATGGTAAATGGTTTTCCACCCCCTCACTTTCAATCTGGGGGTGTCTTTGGGTCTAAAATGAGTCTCTTGCAGACAGCATATTGATGGGTCTTGTTTTTTAATGCAGTCTGATAGCCTGTGTCTTTTGATTGGGGCATTTAGCCCATTTGCATTCAGGGTAACTATTGAAAGATAGGAATTTAGTGCCATTGTATTGCCTGTAAGGTGACTGTTACTGTAGATTGTCTGTGTTCCTTTCTGGTCTATGTTGCTTTTAGGGTCTCTCTTTGCTTAGAGGACCCCTTTCAAGATTTCTTGTAGGGCTGGTTTCGTGTTTGCAAATTCCTTTAGTTTTTGTTTGTCCTGGAAGCTTTTTATCTCTCCTTCAATTTTCAATGACAACCTAGTTGGATAGAGTATTCTTGGCTGCATATTTTTCTCATTTAGTGCTCTGAATATATCCTGCCAGTCCTTTCTGGCCTGCCAGGTCTCTGTGGCTAGGTCTGTTGCCAATCTAATGTTTCTACCATTGTAGGTTACATATCTCTTCTCCTGAGCTGCTTTCAGGATTTTCTCTTTGTCTATGAGACTCGTAAGTTTTACTATTAGATGTCGGGGTGTTGACCTATTTTTATTGATTTTGAGAGGGGTTCTCTGTGCTTCCTGGATTTTGATGCCTGTTTCCTTCCCCAAATTAGGGAAGTTCTCTGCTATAATTTGCTCCATTAGGCCTTCTGCCCCTCTCTCTCTTTCTTCTTCTTCTGGGACCCCAATTATTCTAATGTTGTTTCGTTTTATGGTATCGCTTATCTCTCGAATTCTGCCCTTGTGATCCAGTAGTTGTTTATCTCTCTTTTTCTCAGCTTTATTTTCCATCATTTGGTCTTCTCTATCACTGATTCTCTCTTCTGCCTCATTTATCCTAGCAGTTAGTGCCCCCATATTTGATTGCACCTCATTAATAGCCTTTTTGATTTCAACTTGGTTTGATTTTAGTTCTTTTACTTCTCCAGAAAGGGTTTCTCTAATAACTTCCATGCTTTTTTCAAGCCCAGCTAGTATCTTTAAAGTGATGATTCTGAACTCTAGATCTGACATCGTACTAATGTCCGTATTGAGTAGGTCCCTGGCAGTCGGTACTACCTCTTGTTCTTTTTGTTGAGGTGATTTTTTCCATCTTGTCATTTTGTCCAGAGGAGAATAGATTAATGAGAGAACAAACTGCTAAAGGGTAACAACGTTCCCAGAAAATATACTCTAAACAAATCAGAAAAGACCTGAAGCAGTGGGAAAAGAAACGGAAAGAGAGAAAAAAGAAAAAGAAAAAAAAGAAAAAGAAAAAGAGAAAGAGAAAAACAAACAAAAACAGAACAAAACAAAAAAACAGAATGTGATCAAATATGATCAGGCTGGTATATAGATCAGTGCCACCCACTGATTTGGGGTGTATTTTGGTCTGTTAGAGGAAAGTGCTTCCCAAAATTTTAAAGAAAGAAAAACTTATATATGTACAAAAATAAGGGTTGATATGATGAAGGGATGGAATATGACTGTAAAGATGGAAATTATAAAAAATTTTATAAAAGGAATTGATAAGAAGTTGTTTGAAAAAAGAAAGAAGAGGATTTAAAAAAAGAAAAAAAAAAGGGAGAGGATGTGATCAGGCAGGGGAACAGAAAACACCATATACTAGAGATTTAGGGTATATTTTGATCTGTTAGAAGAAACTATCTCAAAATTTTAAAGAGAGAACAACTTATATATATAAGCCAAAAATATGGGTAACTACTATGAAGGGATAGAATATGACTCTAAAAATGAAAAATAAAAATGTTTTTTTTTTTTTTTAAAAAAAAGGGATTGATAAGATGTTGGTTGAAAAAGGGAAAAAGAAAAATTCAAAAAGAATAAAAAAAGAAAAAAAAGACAGTTAAAAAAAAATTAACTTTGAAAGACTACAGAATCATGGTAAAAAAGCCATGAATTCTATGTGCAGTAGTCCCCTAGAGCTGGAGTTCTGCCGTTCTCATTGATGGGTAAACTTAGTCTTGGCTGGCTGTTCTCGCTGATCTTCTGGGGAGGGGCCTGTTGCCGTGGTTTCCAAATGTCTTTGCCGGAGGCAGAATTGCCCCGCCCTTGCCCCCTCCCGGCTAAGTAATCTGCTCAGGTTTGCTCTCCGGGGCTTTTGTTCCCTGCGAGCTTTCCGTACAGCTTTGGAGGCGGAGAGTGAAAATGGCGGCCTCCCAATCTCCGCCCCGGAGGAGCCGAGAACTCGGGGTCCCGCTTCTCAGTGAGCCCCCAGAGAAAAGCCGTCAGTCACTCCCGTCTCCCCGGTCTCCAGCCGCACTCCGTGCTCACCCGGCCTGTGACCGCGCGTTTCTATCTCTGGCACCCGACCCCGGGTGGAGTCTCCAAACCCAGCAGATCCCTGCGGTGCACTCCCGCGCGGCTCCTCCCGGGGGAGGAAGGTGAGTCTCCCCGGATCTGCCGCTTGTTGGGTCCCTGCTGGAGGAGCAGTGGCCTGACTGTGCCGCGGATCACAGTTTATGGCAACCCCGAGCTGAGAGCCCGCGCCTGGGCTCCGCCTCTGCAGCCGGCTTCCCTGCTCCAATACCTAGGAGCTCTGCCACACTCAGGCACCCCCAGTCTTTCTGTGACCCGTGGGTCCTGAGACCACACTGTCCCGGAGGGTTCCACCCCCCGCTTAGCCACCAGAGTGACGTCCCTCAGCGGAGCAGACTTTTAAAAGTTCCGATTTTGTGCTCCGCGGCTCTATCACTTGCCAGAAGCGGCCGCCGGAGGCCCCTCCCCCGCCGTCTATCCTCCCGAATATCGCCCCGGATTCACTTCTCCGCACGTCCTACCTTCCAGAAAGTGGTCGCTTTTCTGATGAGAGAGTGGTTGCTCTTCTTTTCTTCGACCTCCTGTTGAGTTTGTAGGTGTTCAGAATGGTTTGATCCCTATCCAGCTGAATTCCTGAGAGGAGACGAAATCCAGGTCTCCTACTCCTCCGCCATCTTGCTCCGCCCCTCTTTGTGGTTTTGATTTGCATTTCCCTGACGATCAATGATGTTGAGCATCTTTTCATGTGTCTGTTGTCTTCTTTGGAGAAATGTCTATTCATGTCTATTCATCCATTTTTAATTGGATTATTTGGTTTGGGGGTGTTAAGTTTTATAAGTTCTGCATATATTTTGGATACTAACCCTTTATTGGATATGTCATTTGCAAATATCTTCTCCTATTCAGTAGGTTGTCTTTTAGTTTTGTTGATTATTTCCTTTGCTGTGCAGGAGCTTTTTATTTAATGTAGTTCTAATAGTTTATTTTTGCTTTTATTTCCCTTGACTCAGGAGACATATCTGAAAAATGTTGCTACAGCCAATGTCACAGAAATTACTGCCTGTGCTCTCTTCAAGGATTTCTATGGTTTTAGGTTTCACACATAGGTCCTTAATCCATCTTGAGTTTATCTTTGTGTATGGTGTAAGAAAAAAAGTGGTTCAGATTCTTTCTTTTTCATGTGGCTGTCTGGTTTTCCCAACACCATTTGTTGAAGAGACTGTCTTTTTCCATTGTATATTCTTTCCTACTTTGTGGAAGATTAATTGACCATACAATTTTGGGTTTATTTCTGGGTTTTCTATTCTGTACCATTAATCTATGTGTCCATTTCTGTGCCAGCACCATACTATTTTGATTACAATCGTTTTGCAGTATAACTTGAAGTCTGGAATTGTGATTCCTCCAGTTTTGTTTTTCTTTTTTCAAGATTGCTTTGGCTATGAGGGTTTTCTTGTAGTTTCATCCAAATTTTAGGATTGATTGTTTTAGTTCTGTGAAAAATGCTGTTGATATTTTGACAGGGATTGTATTAAATCTATAGATTCACAAGGTATAAAATTTTTTAAAAATTTAAGTGGACTATATCAAAATTAAAAACTCCTGCTCTTCAAAAGCTACTGTTAGGAAAATGAACGGACAAGCCACAGACTAGGGAAAGTACAATTGATTCTCCTTCTTTGCTGTAGTTACATTCTTTTTTTTTTTTAAAGATTTTATTTATTTGAGACAGAGAGAATGAGAGAGAGAGAGCACATGAGAGGGGGGAGGGTCAGAGGGAGAAGCAGGCTCCCTGCCGAGCAGGGAGCCCGATGCAGGACTCGGTCCAGGGACTCCAGGATCATGACCTGAGCCAAAGGCAGTTGCTTAACCAACTGAGCCACCCAGGCGCCCACTGTAGTTACATTCTTATACGAAGTTGCCACGAACACTCAACTAGCAAATGCTGAACTAGGGAAGATACAGGGTTAGGCTCCTGTGGGTGGGCCTGTGGTCACATTATCATTAACCAGTCAACAAATAGCCTTGTTTTATGTTTGTTTCTGTTTAAAGACACCTTATGTAATATATGTTGTTAATTTATTAACATTGAACTCATGGCTGACAGCACGATAGCTCACGCCTGACCAAAACTAATCTAATACATGTACTTTCTCCATAAGGCATGTCACCACCTTCTTGCACTTAGGAGCATGAGATAGCTCTTCAGCACTCTGCTTGGAGGCCATTTTAAACAGTGAATCACCAACAAAAATGTCCAAAATGTGAAAAACACGATACTGAATAGACTATGGAAAGGATGTTTGTTTATAGCATGAGAGTTGAAACAGATGGCAGAGCATCACCTTGTTCATTCTCATTTGGCAAGATGCATGTCAGACAACTTGAATTTTTTGCCACTCTACGTGTCTGTGAATAACTGCAAAGGTGCCAGGAGTATTGATTTTGGAATTACAAATACATCGTAGGGAGAAGGCAACTGCAAATAACGCAGATGGGCTGCACTGCTAGCAAAGTGGATGGAGGCTGCTGTAAGTGGGGAGGCTTGCTCTTGTCTGAACGCCATGCACGGCCACCAAAGGGTTTTGAACAGTGACATGATCTTTGCGTAGAAAAAGCACTTTTCTCTAAATGTAAAGTGTGGTTTGAAGAGGTGAAGACTAGAGACAGGTAGGGGATGGCTGTGTTGGGGGAGGGTGAGAGTGAATGAACTCAGCCAGGGCAGAGATGTGGGGAGCTGGTCTGAGAGCCATTAGAATCCCGGTGTCAGGGTCGGGTTGGGTGTGCGTGGTGAGGGAGGAATTGAGGACAACTCCCAGGCTTCGGGCTTGGGCAAACGAGTGGGGTAGGGCCATGGGTGAGAGCTCTAGTCTCCGAGTCAGAGGTGCTTGAGTTTAAATCCAAATTCCAGGGACGCCTGGGTGGCTCAGTTGGTTAAGCTTCTGCCCTCAATTCAGGTCATGATCCCAGGGTCCTGGGATTGAGTCCCACATCAGGCTCCCTGCTCAGCCCGGAGTCTGCTTCTCCCTGGGCCTGCTCTGCCTGTCGCTCTCTCTGCTTGTGCTCATTCTCTCTCTGACAAATAAATAAATAAAAATCTTAAAAAAAATTCCAAATTCCACAACTCACTAGCTGTGTAGCCAAAAGACATTCTCCTTCACTTCTTTGAGCTTCGGTGTTTTCTTCTTTATATACAGATTCTATATAATGCTAAGAGTTATTTTGAGATTGAAATAAGTGCTAGTGTTTTCACTTAAATAAGGAAAACAGGGAAAGCAGCAGCATGTGGGGTTGGGGGGAGAAGGAGAGGAGTCCCACTGGACACATAAGTTGGACATGCCTGTGGGCATCCATGTACAAAAGCTATTTGGTATGCTCCCAGGAGGCCAGGAGCAGAGAAGCTGGGGAGAGACATACAGACTTGGAAGTGATAAGCAGGCAGGTGGCTGCAACAACCACAAAGGATGGGTAGTTCCAGCATCAGAGGTCTGAAGACCAAGCCTGGGGAATTCGAGCACAGAGGAAGAGGCTGGAAAGGAGCTCAAGAAAGAGCAGCAGGAGAAGGAGGAAAACCAGGAGAGTGTGGGATAACGGAGGGCAGGGAAGGAGAGTTCCCGGCAGGGAGTGAGTTCAGTTAGTGTTCTGAAAGCATAAACCTAAAGTCATAGAAATTTTGTGCTGGAAGGGACCCAAGAGATCTTTTAATCTAATCCCCTTAGCTCTTCTAATGAAGAGATCGAGATTCAAAGAGGTGAAGTGAGTTGCTTGAGGTCACACTGTGATTTCATAGCAGGATCCCTGATGCCTAAGGAGAAATAAAACACTTTTTCTAACAAATATTCTGAAATTCAAAATTTTTCCTCTTCAGTCACCCTGGACTTTTTCCCAATGTGATAAATTAGTGAAATTTTATTGATGTATCAGAACTGTTAACTTTCCCATGTACTAAGATGCCATATAGTCAATCTGTGCAATAGATCTTAAATCTATTTATTTTGTACCCTTAACAAATTTTGCTCTAAATAAGTTTAGAAACAATAGGAGTCATAGCTTATGAGACTGTACATTTAAATTTTAATGTATGTAACATATACCCCAATAAAACTTAGTTTTTAAAAACAACAAATAAAAAGTTTAGCTATTTAAAGTAAAAAAGTAATCATTTGCTAAATTATTTTGTATATAGAGAGCCAAGGAATAGAAACATTGGAATGTTTGAAACTTGATCCTTCTTACAGCCTTGAAGAAACCATTTACTCCTTATTCCATCTTAGTGGGTATTAAGGAGGGCACGTACTGCATGGAGCACTGGGTGTTATACACAAATAATGAATCGTGGAACACTACATCAAAAACTAATGATGTATTGTATGGTGACTAACATAACATAATAAAATTAAATTAAATTAAAAAAAAAGAATGAAATGAAAACAACGTCATCTTGCAAGACTGCTCATAGTTAATAAATATGTGTGAAACTGTTGAACATAAATATTAAATACTTGATAAATATTGTCTGGAAAGTATTACTTAACCACACTTATAAACATGAAGTTGCATTTTTACAGCCAACTTGGAGTTACAAATTATAGCCCATGTGAAAATATATACAAATATATGCATGCATATATACATCAAAAGAAAAAGAAAGCCAAAATTATCAAAGAACAAAGTGGAAAAATATCTCCTTCACATAAGACTGAGTATTTGGGTTGATAAATATAATGAAAAATTTAGAAATCCAGGAGTACACAATGATAGAATATTGCTATAAATCAGGGTTTCTCAATCTCAGCACTATTGAGATTTAGAACAGCTAGATGGTTCTTTGTTGCTGTGGGGGATCTTCTGTGCATTGTAAGATGCTCAGCAGCATCCCTGCCTCTACCCACTAGATACCAATAGCACCCCCTACCCTAATTTGTGACAACCCAAACTGCAGACATTGCCAAATGTCCCCGGGAGACCTTTGAGAACCACTCGAGGACCATTCCTACAATAGCATTTCTGTGCACAAGTTGGGCCCCTGCTACATGCACTGAGGACAAAGGTCCACATGTGGAGGTAGGTTTTTGTGTTCCAAACTGTCATTTCCCATTGGTTGGGCAGATACAGTAGCCTCCAGATGCTTGGATGCCCCCACTTCTTAACCCCAGGCAGAAGTAGAGGCACAATAGGCTGTCTGCATGGCAACTGGGAGGTGTTGGAGTTATGGGCAAGTCTTGTCTGCTCACAGCACTGCCCAGGTCCTCCCAGGATTCGTGACTCTCTCCCTACACTCTGCAGCTAGGGCATCCTTTTGGTTTTTCCTTAGTTCTCCAAAATAGTTACCTAAAAAGTTTCCTTTATCATTAATTATGTCATAAACATGTTGATATTTTGTACAAACAAAAATAAAAAAGATCTTTGAGTTTTCTATTTTCATACATTAGAACTTGAAAATAAGACTAGAGGAAAGAATGTACAGAAACACATAAAGAAAGTGGTATCTTAAAGCTGAGAGGGGTCTTAGAATTGAGCTTCCAACACAGTCACACCTGCCACATTTCAAGGTCTCAGTTGCTACAGGTGGCTGATGGCTGCCACACATGGAACACTTCTGTCACCTGGAATTTCTTGCAGGTGGCACTGTCTCAGACAGTACCTAGGTCACAGGCCTTACTTTATAGATTAGTAACTAAGTCCTAGAAGTTGTATAAAATAATCCAGCTAAGAGAAACAGCAAGCTTGCGGCAGAACCAAGACTGAAAACCTGACCAGTTAATTCTATTCCTGCGCTCTTTCTCCCACACACTACCTCGCGGTAGGTCTAAGCTTGGAACGCCACAGGGAGTTCTGGACATTGTAGTGTAAAAATGGGTGTCGGACAAATGAATAAGGAAAATGTGGTATACACACACACACACACACACACACACACACACACACACACACCGGAATATTATGCAGCCATAAAAAAGATCATGACATTTGAGACAACATGGATGGACCTAGAGGGTATTATGCTAAATGAAATCCAATCCAATCAGACTGAGTGATGAGCACTGAACAATGTATACATTGTTGAATCACTATGTTGTATACCTGAAGCTAATATAACACTGTAGTTAATGATACTGGAATTTTAAAAAAAGAAAGAAAAAGAAAGAAAGAAAGAAAGAAAGAAAGAAAGAAAGAAAGAAAGAAA
>NC_058410.1:123133767-123140913 GCF_002201575.2 Neomonachus schauinslandi
AAAGAAAGAAAGAAAGAAAGAAAGAAAGAAAGAAAGAAAGAAAGAAAAGAAAGAAAGAAAGAAAGAAAGAAAGAAAGAAAGAAAGAAAAGAAAGAAGGAAGGAAGGAAGGAAAGAAGGAAGGAAGGAAGGAAGGAAGAAAGAAAGAAAAAGAAAGAAAAAAAAAGAAATACTGAGAAAGACAAATACTATGCAATTGCACTCATAAATTGCACTCATAAAAAAGAAAGAAGGAAGGAAGGAAGGAAGGAAGGAAGGAAGAAAGAAAGAAAGAAAGGAAGAAAGAAATCATACTGAGAAAGAGAAATACTATGCAATTGCATTCATAAATTGACTCTAAAAACAACCCCAAACCAAAAACAAATGAAAAAAACAAAAAGCAAAACTAAGCCTATAGATACAGAGAAAAAACTGATGACTGCCAGAGAAGAGGGGGCAGGAGTTTGGGCAAAATGGGTGAAGAGCAGTGGGAGATACAGAATTCCAGTTATGGAATGAATAAATCACAAGAATAAAAGGCACACATAGAGAATATAGTCAATGATATTGCAATAGCAATATATGTAGACAGATGGTAGCTACATTAATGGTGAACATAGCACAATGTATAAAGTTGTTGAATCACTCTGTTGTACACCTGAAACTAATGTAACATTAAAAAATGCATGTCAGAGGTGGGGAAAACAATTCCAAATAATTAAGAGGATGGACCAACTGTAAATAAAATTTGAATCAAATTCAATAACCATATGTTACATGCCTGCCATGTACTAGGGACTTAGCTTTGGATACAATCCCTGTTCTAGCTAGGGATACAGACTGCAAACCATTTACTTTCTATATCTTGTAGTCAGAACAAAGATAAAGAAAAACACAAGATTGTTTTCAAATATAGGCTTTATTATTATTAAGAGTGAGGCCAACAGATAAGGAGACAACTAATATTTAAAAGGAAGCTTATTAGAATCACAGAAATCAAAAGGAAGCATGTCACACCACAGGGGGCCACACAGGGAAGCCCTGGGGTTGGTCAGGAGGCAGAGGGAGAGGGGAAAACTGCTAAGAGCCCTTATTATGGTTTCCATGGGAAGAAATGGGTGAAATAGCGTCAGCAGGTTTAGATTGACTAATTTCAAGAGGCCCTGGGGCATAGGGACTATCCGGTATCTGTCTAGTTGTCTGGGACCTTGTTCCGAGGTGATTAGGGTCAGTAGCTAGTTGCCTAGAATGTGAGAGCCTGATAAAGAGGGTGGGGTTGGGTGTAAGCTGGTTTGCATTTGAAAGGCGTGCTTATGGGGTGGGTTGTTTTTTATCTCTAAAAATTGGCTAACCCTTGGAAGAGGCAGTCACTTCAGCGTCAGCAAGCCCTCAGATGTCAAAGCATTGGAATACAGAAAATAAAAGATGTGATTAATACAACTGGCTTTGTGATGCTTTGACATCATATGAGGCCTCGGTGGAAGATGGGGGAAGAGAGCAGGAACAGGCACTAGGGAGTGGGCGGTCCTCTCCTCAAGGGCTCCAGGAGTTGATTAATATGAGGCAGGTACCTGCTGGGGAGAACAATGATCTCTTTAGAATGACACTAATCATAGTAACACTACCAGATTTCCCTTTATTGTGGGAGAATAGGGTATATGTTTTGGCAGAGAGCGAGAAATATACCAGGATCATGGGCTAAGCAGAAAGTAGATCAAGAAACATAATGGAATCCCTAATATCAAAGGAAGGATGGCAATTAAATGTCCTATGTCCAAACTGTTAGCACCTTAAGAGAGGCAGGCCACAGGCATTGCTGGGATGGAGGGTTTCTCCCTTCCCCCAGTTTTATTAAGAAATAATTTACATACATCACTGTATGTATAAGTTTGAGGTGTACGGTATGATGGTTTGACTTACATATATTGTGAAATGATTACCACAGTAGGTTTAGCCAACATCCATCTTCTCATACAGATAAAATAAAAAGAAAAGGAAGAGGAAAAGAGAAAGGAAAAAAAATTCTCCTTGTGATGAGAATTCTTAGGATTAACTCTTAACAACTCCCTACCACACAGCAGTGTTAGCTACAGTCATAATGTACATTACATCCCTAGTACTTTTTTATCTCCTACCTGGAAACTTTATACCTTTTGACCACCTTTCTCCCATTCCCCCTCCCCACATCTCCTGCCTCTGGTAACCTCAAGACTGAGGTCTTTTTTCGATGAGTGTGGTATCTGTTTGTTTTAGATTCCAGATATAAGTGAGATCATACACTATTTGTCTTTCTCTGTCTGACATTTTTCACTTAGCAAAATGCCTTCGAGTTCCATCCATATTGTCACAAAGTGTAGAATTTCCTCATCTTTTATGGCTTATACACCACAACTTCTTCATCCATTCATCTATTGATGGATACTTAAGTTGTTTACATGTCTTGTCTATTTTAAATAATGCTGCAATGAACGTGGGGGTGCAGATATCTTCTCAAGTTACTTTTTTGTATCCTTTGGCCATATTCTCAGAGTGGAATTGCTGGATCACCTGTAGCTCTATTTTAAAATTTTTTGAGTATCTTCCATAGTGTTTTCCATAATCTCTGCACCAATTTACAATCCCACCAACAGGACAGGCACAAGGGTTCCCCTTTCTCCAATCCATTTGTTATCTATTGCCTTTTTGATGATGGCCATTCTCACAGGCATGAGATGGTATCTCACAGTGGTTTTAATTTGCATTGCTCTCAACAGTGATGTTGAGGATCTTTTCATGTAACTGTTGACCCTTCCTATATCTTGTTTAGAGAAATATCTACTCAGGTCCTTTGCCCATTTTTTAATTGGGATATTTGTTTTTTTGTTATTGAATTGTATGAGTTCTTTATATGTTTTGGATATTAACCCCTTATCAGATATAGGGCTTGCAAATATTTTTTCCCATTCTATTGGTTTTTTTTTCACTTGCCGATGGTTTCTTTTGCTGTGCAAAGCTTTTTAGTTCGATAAGCCTTACCTGTTTATTTTTTATTTTGTTGCTTTTGCTGTAGGTGTCATATCCAAACAATCATATCTAAAACCCATGTCAAGGAGATTTATTCCTATATTTTCTTCTAATAGTTTTATATCTTCAGGCCTTAAATTTAAGTCTTTAATCCATTTTGAGTTAATTTTTGTGAGTGGTGTAAGATATGGGTCCAGTCCCATTCTTTTACATATTCAACTATTCCAGCACCATTTTTTGAAGCTATTATCTTTTCTCCATTGAGTATTCTTTTCTCCCTTGTCAAGTATTAGTTGACTATATATGCTTGGGGTTATTTCTAGGCTTTTGAGTCTATTGGTCTATTTGTCTGTTTTTATGTCAGTACTATACTGTTTAGATGACTATAGCTTTACAGTATAGCTTGAAATCAGGAAGAATGATGCCCCCTGCTTTATTCTTCTTTCTCAGGATATCTTTGGCTCTTCAGGATCTTTTGTGATTCCACATAAATTTTAAGAGGTTTTTTTTTGTTTTTTTTGTTTTTTTGCTTTTGTAAAAAATGCCATTGGAATCTTGACAAACATTACATTGAATTATAGATGGCTTTGGTAGCATTCACATTTTAACAACATTAATACTTCTGATCCATGAACACAGGATACTTTCCATTTATTTGTGTCTTCTATTTTTTCATCAGTATTTGTTTCAGAGTAGAGATCTTTCACTTTCTTAGATAATTTATTCATAAGTATTTTATTGTTTTTGACACTATTACATATGGGATTAATTTCTTTATTTCTTTTTCAGAAAATTCATTATTAGTGTAAAGAAATGCTACTGATTTTTGTATGTTAATTTCAATCTGGCAACTTTACTGAATTCATTGATAAGATATAACAATATTTTGGTTGAGTCTTTAGGATTTTCTATGTATAAAATCATGTCATCTGTAAATAGAGACAATTTTACTTCTTTCTTTCCAATTCTGATATCATTTATTTATTTTCTTGCCTGATTGCCCTAGCTAAGACTTCTAGTACTATGTTGAATAGGAGCAGTGAGAGAGGGCACTCTTGTCTTATTCCTAACCTTAGAGGAAAAATTTTAATCTTTTTACAATTGAATATGATGTTAGCTATGAGCTTGTCATACATGGCCTTTATTATGTTGAGATATGTTCTTTCTATGCCTAATTTGTTAAGAGTTTTTATCATGAATGGATGTTGCATTTTTGTCAAATGCTTTTACTGTGCCTATTGAGATAATCACATGATTCTTTTCTTTCATTTTTTTTTAAAGATTTTATTTATTTATTTGACAGAGACACAGCGAGAGGGGGAACACAAGCAGCAGGAGTGGGAGAGGGAGAGCAGGCTTCCTGCCGAGCAGGAAGCCCCATGTGGGACTCGATCCCAGGACTCTGGGATCATGACCTGAGCCGAAGGCAGACGCTTAACGACTGAGCCACCCAGGCGCCCTCTTTTCTTTCATTTTATTGATGTGATGTATCACATTGATTTGCTTATGTTGAACCATCCTTGCATCCCAGGGATAAACCCCACTTGATTATGGTGAATGATCTTTTTAATGTGCTGCTAAATTCAGTTTGCTAGTATTTTATTGAGAATTTTTGTTTCCATATTAATCAGAGATATTGGCCTATAGTTTTCTTTCATGGTTTTAGTATCAGGATAATGCTGGCTTTGTCAAATGGAGTTTGGGAGAGTTTCACCTCTTCAGTTTTTTGGAAGAGCTTGAGAAAGATTGGTGTTAATTCTTTTTTAAATATTTGGTAAAATTCATCAGTAAAGTCATCCTGGGCTCATTGGAAAATTTTTGATTACTACCATAAGCTTCTTACTAGTAATTGGTCTCTTCAGATTTTGTAATTCTTCCTGATTCAGTCTTGGTAGTTTGTATGTTTCTAGCAATTTATCTATTTCTTCTAGGTTGTCTGATTTGTTGGCATATAGTTGTTCTTAGTAGCCTCTTATGATCCTTTGATTTTCTGTGTTATCGGTTTTAATGTATCCTTTTTCATTTATAATTTTGTTGATTTGGGTCCTTTCTCTTTTTTTCCTTAGCAAGTCTAGCTGAGAGTTTGTCAGTTCGTGTATCTTTTCAAAGAGCCAACTCTGAGTTTGGTTGATTTTTTCTGTTCTCTATTTCATTTATTTCTGCTCTAATCTTTATTATTTCCTTTCTTCTGCTAACTTTAGGCTCAGTTTGTTCTTACTTTCCTAGTCCCTTAAGATGTAGAGTTAGGTTGTTTATTTGGGATCTTTCTTGGTTCTCAATATAGGTGTTTATTGTTATGAACTTCTCTCTTAAAACTGCTTTTGCTGGATTCCACAAGTTATAGTAAGCTGTGTTTCCATTTTCATTTGTCTTAAGAAGCTTTTTATTTCTGAGGCTCCTGGGTAGCTCAGATGGTTAAGCATCTGCCTTCAGCTCAGGTCCTGATCTCCAGTACCTGGGATCAAGCCCCACTTTGGGCTCCTGGCTCAGCAGGGAGTCTGCTTCTCCCTCTGCCTCTCCCCCTGCTCCTGCTCTCTCTGTCTCTCTCTCAAATAAATAAATAAATAAATCTTTTTTTTAAAGAAACTTTTAATTTCTTCTATGATCCATTGGTTATTCAGGAGAGGATTATTTAATTTCAATGTATTTGTGAATTTTCCAGTTTTCCTCTTGGTGTTGATTTCTAGTTTCATGCCATTGTGGTCAGAGAAGATATGTGGTATGATTTCAGTCTTCTCAACTTTGCTAAAACTTGTTTTGTGGCCTAACATATGGTCTACCTTAGAAATTCTCCTTGTGCACTTGAGAAGAATGTGTATTCTTCTGTGGTTGGATAGAATGCTCTGTACATGTCTATTAGGGTCATTTGGTCTACAGTGTTGTTCAAATTCACTGTTTCCTTATTGATTCTCTATCTGGATAATCTATCCATTGTTGAGAGTGAGGTATTAAAGTCTCAAACTATTATTGTATTACTGTTTATTTCTCCCTTTAGTTCTGTCAGTTTTTCTTTTCTTTTTTTTAAAATTTTTTTTATTGTTGTTAATCCCCATACATTACGTCATTAGTTTTAGATGTAGTGTTCCATGATTCATTGTTTGTGCATAACACCCAATGCTCCCTGCAGAACATGCCCTCCTCAATACCCATCACCAGGCTAACCCATCCTCCCACCCCCCTCCCCTCTAGAACCCTCAGTTTGTTTTTCAGAGTCCATCGTCTCTCATGGTTCGTCTACCCCTCCGATTTCTCCCCCCTTCAATTCTTCCCCTCCTGCTACCTTTTTTTTTTTTCCTTAACATATATTGCATTATTTGTTTCAGAGGTACAGATCTGAGATTCAACAGTCTTGCACAATTCACAGCACTTACCAGAGCACATACCCTCCCCAGTGTGTATCACCTGGTCACCCCATCCCTCCCACCCCACCCCCCAATCCAGCAAACCTCAGTTTGTTTCCTGAGATTAAGAATTCCTCATATCAGTGAGGTCATATGATACATGTCTTTCTCTGTTTGACTTATTTCACTCAACATAATACCCTCCAGTTCCATCCACGTCGTTGCAAATGGCAAGATCTCATTCCTTTTGATGGCTGCATAATATTCCATTGTATATATATACCACATCTTCTTTATCCATTCATCTGTCGATGGACATCTTGGCTCTTTCCACAGTTTGGCTAGTGTGGACATTGCTGCTATAAACATCGGGGTACACGTACCCTTTTGGATCCCTACTTTTGTATCTTTGGGGTAAATACCCAGTAGTGCAATTGCTGGATCATAGGGTAGCTCTATTTTCAACTTTTTGAGGAACCTCCATACTGTTTTCCAGAGTGGCTGCACCAGCTTGCATTCCCACCAACAGTATAGGAGGGTTCCCCTTTCTCCGCATCCCTGCCAACATCTGTCATTTCCTGACTTGTTAATATTAGCCATTCTGACTGGTGTGAGGTGGTTATCTCACTGAGGTTTTGATTTGGATTTCCCTGATGCCAAGCGATATTGAGCACTTTTTCATGTGTCTGTTGGCCATTTGGATGTCTTCTTTGGAAAAATGTCTGTTCATGTCTTCTGCCCATTTCTTGATTGGATTCTTTGTTCTTTGGGTGTTGAATTTGATAAGTTCTTTATAGATTTTGGATACTAGCCCTTTATCTGATA
>NC_058410.1:123150913-123190371 GCF_002201575.2 Neomonachus schauinslandi
ATGGAATATGACTGTAAAGATGGAAATTATAAAAAATTTTATAAAAGTAATTGATAAGAAGTTGTTTGAAAAAAGAAAGAAGAGGATTTAAAAAAAGAAAAGAAAAGAAAAAAAAAGGGAGAGAATGTGATCAGGCAGGGGAGTAGAAAAAAACCATACACTAGAGATTTAGGGTATATTTTGATCTGTTAGAAGAAACTATCTCAAAATTTTAAAGAGAGAACAACTTATATATATATGCCAAAAATACGGGTAACTACTATGAAGGGATAGAATATGACTCTAAAAATGAAAAATAATTTTTTTTTTTTTTAAAAGGGATTGATAAGGGCACCTGGGTGGCTCAGTTGGTTAAGCGACTGCCTTCGGCTCAGGTCATGATCCTGGAGTCCCTGGATCAAGTCCTGCATCGGGCTCCCTGCTCGGCAGGGAGCCTGCTTCTGCCTCTGACCCTCCCCCCCTCATGTGCTCTCTCTCTCTCATTCTCTCTGTCTCAAATAGATAAATAAAATCTTTAAAAAAAAATAAAAAATAAAATAAAAAGGGATTGATAAGATGTTGGTTGAAAAAGGAAAAAAGAAAAATTCAAAAAAAAAAAAGACAGTTAAAACAAAATTAACTTTGAAAAACTAAAGAATCATGGTAAAAAAGCCATGAATTCTATGTGCATTATTCCCCTAGCGCTGGAGTTCTGCCGTTCTCATTGATCGGTAAACTTGGTCTTGGCTGGCTGTTCTGCCTATCTTCTGGGGGAGGGGCCTGTTGCCGTGGTTTCCAAATGTCTCTGCCGGAGGCGGAATTGCCCCGCCCTTGCCCCCTTCTGGCTAAGTAATCTGATCGGGTTTGCTCTCCGGGGCTTTTGTTCCCTGTAAGCTTTCCGTACAGCTCTGGAGGCAGAGAGTGAAAATGGCGGCCTCCCAATCTCCGCCTCAGAGGAGCCGAGAACTCGGGGCCCCGCTCCTCAGTGTACCCCCAGAGAAAAGCCGTCAGTCACCTCCGTCTCCCCGGTCTCCGGCCGCACTCCATGCTCACCCGGCCTGTGACCGCGCATTTCTATCTCTGGCACCCGACCCCCGGTGGAGTCTCCAAACCCAGCAGATCCCTGCGGTGCACTCCCGCGCGGCTCCTCCTGGGGGAGGAAGGTGAGTCTCCCCGGATCTGCCGCTTGTTGGGTCCCTGCTGGAGGAGCAGTGGCCCGACTGTGCCGCGGATCACGGTTTATGGCCACCCCGAGCTGAGAGCCCGCGCCTGGGCTCCGCCTCTGCAGCTGGCTTCCCTGCTCCGTTACCTGGGAGCTCTGCCACACTCAAGCACCCCCGGTCTTTCTGTGACCCCGAGGGTCCTGAGACCACACTGTCCCGGAGGGTTCCACCCCCCGCTTAGCCACCAGAGTGACATCCCTCGGTGGAGCAGACTTTTAAAAGTTCCGATTTTGTGCTCGGCGGCTCTATCACTTGCCAGAAGCGGCCGACGGAGGCCCCTCCCCCGCCGTCTATCCTCCCGAATATCGCCTCGGATTCACTTCTCCGCACGTCCTACCTTCCAGAAAGTGGTCGCTTTTCTGATGAGAGAGTTGTTGCTCTTCTTTTCTTCGATCTCCTGTTGAGTTCGTATGTGTTCAGAATGGTTTGACCCCTATCCAGCTGAATTCCTGAGACCAGACAAAATCCAGATCTCCTACTCCTCCGCCATCTTGCTCCGCCCCCCTGTCAGTTTTTCTTTTATACACTTAGATGTTCCAAGTTGGGTGCATAAATATTTATAATTTTTTTATATGTTCTCTATTATCCTTTATCATTATATAATGACCTTCTTTGTCTCTTTTTACCAGTTTTTGCTTAAAGTTTATTTTGTCTGATATAAGTTGATGGGAGTATAGCTAACCCTGCTTTTTTGTTGTTGTTGTTGTTACCATTTGCTTGAAATGTCTTTTTCCATCCCTTCACTCTCAATCTGTCTGTGTCTTTAACACTGAAGTGAGTCTCTTATAGAAAACGTATTGCTGGATTTTAGTTTTTGATCCATTCATCCATTCTATATCGTTTAATCAGAGAATTTAATATTTTTACATTTAAAGTAATTATTGATAAGTAAAGACTTACTATTGCAATTTTGCTAATTGCTTTATGGTTTTGTTTGTACCTTCATTGTTCCTTGTTTTTTATTCTGCTCTTCTGTGTGTGTGTTTTGATGTCTTTTGGTATGAGTATGCTTTGACCTCTTTATCACGTTCTTTTGTGCAATTCCTACCAGATTTTCCCTTGTGGTTACCATGAGTATTACATAAAATATCTTTAATTTATAGCACACTATTTTAAACTGATAACAACTTCAATAAGCTTTACACTTTTAATTCTGGGGTGGAGATTTACACTTTTAATTCTGGGGTGGAGGTTTTAGTGTTTGGGGTAAAGTTGTCTTTGGTGAAGAGGGCTAAGTCATCTCCAACAGTGAGAACTTGGGCTAGGATGAAGTCTTCTGAAAAGATGTCTTCTCCAAAGCAGGCATCTGAGCCACAGTGATGTCAATTGAGATGTAGAACTGGTGTATCCTTTCCAAGTGGATACGACTTGAGTGGATATGGGTCTTGTTTTTGTGGCGCTTTGTGGTATTATAACAAGGCTGACCCACTTGTGTGATTTGAATGCCATGCTGGGCTTAGGAATTTAACTTGTAAATATCTTATATGTCAAGCAGCTCACAGGTGAAAAGCTAGCAAAGGTGATATTGCCACCCATCCCAGAACCCAACTGGCTTGACTCAAGCCCCAGTTAGGGGTGGGCAAATCGTAGTTCCCAACAATCCAAGGTTTTCCCCAGATTGGTGATGAGAGGGGTTCTGTTGCAAATAGGTTTTAAATCATATGGCCTGCTATCAAAATTCCAATGGCACTTTTCACAGACAGAGAACAAATAATCCTAAAATTTGTATGGAACCAGAGAAGACCCCAAATAGCCAAAGCAATCTGTAGAAAGAAGAACAAAGCTGGAGGCATCACACTTCCTGATTTCAAACTATATCACAAAGCTATAGTAATAAAAATAGTATGGTATTGGCATAAAAATAAACACATAAGTCAATAGAACAGAATAGATAGCCTAGAAATAAACCCACATGTACTTGACAAATTAATTTACAACAAAGGAGGCAAAAATATACAATGGGGAAAGGACAGTCTCTTCAGTAAATGGTGTTGGAAAAACTAGATAGTCACATGCAAAAGAATGAAACTGGACCACTATCTGACATTATACACAAAAATTAACTCAAATTGGATAAAGACTTAAACATAAGACCTGAGACCATAAAATTTCTACAAGAAATGATAAGCAATAAGCTCTTTGAGATTGGCTGTGGTAATGATTTTTTGGATTTGACATCAAAACCAAAGGCAAAAAAAAAAAAAAAAAAAAGAAGGGAAAAAAAAAAAAAAAAAAGCTTCTGCAACAAAAAAAAAAAAAAAAAAAAAAAGGCAGTAAAAGGAAAAAGAAAAAGAAAAGACAAGGCAATACCAAATGAAAATATTTGCAAATCATAATCTGACAAAGGATTAATATCCAAAATATATAAAGAACTCATACAACTCAATAACAATCTAATTAGAAAATGGGCAGAGGGTCTGAATAGACATTTTTCCAAAGAAGACATACAGTTGCCTGACAGATCCATGAAAAGTACACAACATCACTAATTACCAGGTAAATGCAAATTAAAACCACAATGATGTATCACCTCACACCTGTTAGAATGGTTATTATCAAAAAAGACAAGAAATAACAAATGTTGGTAAGAATGTGAAGAATTACTTATGCACTCTTGGTGGAAATGTAAATTGCTGCAGCCATCATGGAAAACATTATGAGGTTCCTCAGAAAATTAAAAATAAAACTACCACATGATCCAGCAATTCCAAGTTTGGGTATTTATTTGAAGTAAACAAAATACCTGACTTGGAAAGCTATGTGCACTCCCATGTACATTGCAGCATTATTTACAATAACCAAACCATGGAAGCGACCTACATGTCTATCAGTGAATGAATGGGTAAAGACGTTCTGGCATATAGACAATGGGATATTATTTACCCATGAAAAAGAAGAAAATCTTGCCATTTGAGACAACATGGATGGACCTTGAGGGCATTGTGCTAAATGAAATAAGTCAGACAGAGAAAGACAAATACCACATGACATCATTTGGTATGTGGAATCTAATATGGGTGGGGTGGGAAGTGGGCAAAATGGGTAAAGGTGGTCAAAAGTTACAAACTTCCATTTGTAAAATAAGTAAGTCCTGGGTACATAAGGTAGAGCCTGGTTACTAGTTAATAATACTGTACTGTATATTTAAAAGTTATTGAAAGCAAATCTTCAAAGTTCTCATCATAAGAAAAAAAATTCTATGTGTGTGATAGATAATTAACTAGACATTGTGGTGACCATTTTTCAATACATACAAATATTGAATCATTATGTTGTACAACTAAAACTGATATAATGCTATATGTCAATTATATCCGAAAAATATATATGGCCTAATTTGGGTACATGTTGTTAATAGGGTGTAAGATTGTTTGCCAATTAAAATATTGTAGCTAAGGTTGGAAGTTTAACATCACCCTGTAGGCAGGCCTTTGGATTGGCCAATTACTATAAGCCCTTTACCTCAGTTTTTGGTATGGTTGTAGATGAGCAAGCCAGTGAGGGTGGGGGGGGGCTTGTATTAGTCAAACTTGATGACATGTGGGCTTCATTCAGCACTTGTCATGTCTGGTTGAAACAATGGCTTACTTGGAGGGTTTGGGACTCCACACTGCAAACCCATGAAAGCACCCAGACCAACTGTAATGAGATAAATAGCCAATGGCATGGTGTACAGTTGCACATAATAGGTGTTTTTGTTTGTTTTTGTTTTTGTTTTGGGGGAATTTTTAGGCTCAAATGGACCCATATCAGAGGAGCAGCTACCTGGCCCATGGGACATTCTATGGTGAATGAGTCTCAGGAATGTAGATGTCCCTGACCTCCAGCCCTTATGGAATGGAGAAAAGATTAAAAATTTATACAGATGAGAGACATAATTAAAGGGCCTCATATAGTGAGTCCTTATATACATGGAAGAGAAATATATCCACCTTTAAAGATAAGAAAAGGTGATGGAAAAAGTTTAGCTTTTTTTTTTTTTTTTTTAATTTAGTGTAAGGTGTGAGTTGGTCAGGAGGCAGTAGATTAAGAGAAATTAAGGCTTGGAGCAAGATAGAGACCCATTTACTAGACTGGAATGTGAAAAGGAGTTGTTTGAGGAGACTATTAATGTCTCTAATTAAAGTGGTTGGGACACCTCAGGGACATGAAATTTCTATTGAATGCCTTTTCCAAGAGCCTAACACTGTATATTTTGAGAAGTGAAATGTGTGCCTTGGTTATTATTAGTAATGTCTATAACTACTAAAGGGGTAAAGAGTATCCTGGTAAGACCTTGTATTGTGGCCTTAGTGTAGGTAGAGACATTCTGAGCATCTGTGGGGCAAGAGACTTCCTTAAGGGTACAGCTCTTGGGTGATGACCCAATAATTTTTAACAAATATGAAGATGGGGCCACTTGTCAGCCAGAGCATCCAGAGCTAAGATGATTGCCTGAAGGTGTTCCATCTCTAATCAGAGACATCCTGGTTAAGGCATGGAAAGCAGCAATATTCTATTGAACTTCATCATTTTTATGAGAGTGGTAGTGGCATTCTTAGAGTCTTCAAATTCCTATTGCTGCTCACTCAGTTAAAGCCCAAGGGGTTCCTCAGTAGCCAAGGGGTCTGGAGGAGGGATGCCATCTCTGGCAAAGGACTGAGGTCAAGAGAGGCTACCCCCTTCTACAAGTGAAATATGCCATAGGGCCACGGCTTGGCTCCATCCTGTATTAAGGAGGTGTCAGTACGTGTGCCAAGCTTGTGGGATGCTGTTTCTGTGATCCAAAGTGTAATGAGCAACTAAGTATGAAGGGTCAAAGGCTTGGGGTCTATAAGAGCCTCCATTTCCAAGAAAGCCCAGTATGCATCCAGCTTTTTGTTTGTTTTAATGGTGTATAGCACAGAGCTAGAAGGGGCACTTTCTCGCTTCAAAAGACCTTTAGGAATTTACAGCCATAATAGATGGTCCAGAGATTCCAGGAGGCCTGAGAAGAGGCTGTCAAAGCCTCTACAGTGATGGAGCCTCTGAGGCACTAATGAGAGTGCCTGCTGATTTGAATGTGGATGGATTCTAGAGCCTTTTTTTTTTATTACGTTATGTTAATCACCATACATTACATCATTAGTTTTTGATGTAGTGTTCCATGATTCATTGTTTGCATATAACACCCAGTGCTCCATGCAGAACGTGCCCTCTTTAATACCCATCACCAGGCTAACCCATGCCCTTACCCCCCTCCCCTCTAGAACCCTCAGTTTGTAGGGATGCTCCTTTAAGCTGGGCTGACTCGCAATTAGCAGCATCAGTGAGATAAGCAAAATCTGTAAATGAGGAATACACTGTCATCAGAACCCCAGGCAGGGCTAGAAGATATCGGACTTGTATATCCTTAGGGCATGAATCTCCTGGGACGAGGATGGCATTGATATAATGTTATACCTGTGCTCCTAGATGAAGATGGATGTAGTTAAGGATCTTGTGCAAAGATAATGTGGGACGGCAAAGCTGTTCACGCACTGATAGCCTGGAAAAGACGGATCAGGTCTGCTCAGAGAGAAGGCTAACCGTGACTGAGAGGTGGTTGAAATAGGCATTGAACAGAACGTATTAGTCAAATCTGTATCAGTAATTTTTAAAATATTGGATATTGAGTATGGCAGCCTTAACTGCTGGGACCACAGCATTAAGGTTGCAGGAGACATTTATTTTTTCCAGGTTGAAGAACAGGCAAAGTTTAGAACAGGGCTGTCAAATGGGTAAACAGTGAGGATAATAATCTGTTTATTAATTAGGTGTTACACAGTAAGTTTTAAACACTGAAGGCCCTGTGTTAATTTACATTGGGCCATATTATCTATTTTAGCTGGGGTTCGTGGGTCCCATTTTATCAAGCTGATTTGTAAGTGCTAAATACTTCATCTAATGTTACTTTATTATTCATTTTGTTCGAACATCTATGTCCGAATAAAATATTTTAGGGCAATGGGTACTAAGAGTACAAGAAATTTAGGCAAGGCTACAACTACAGTGAAGCATGCCTATTTTTCCTCTGATTTATAGTTACTTTTCTAAGATTATAGGGGGTACAATGTTTAAATTTAGTGGGGTTCCCATGCACTCCACGTATAATTTCAGCCCCCATACTGGTTAAGCATGTTAAGTTTTGTCAGCTGTTTTATTTTAGCCAATGCTAAAGTTGATTTAGAACCCATGCTGTTAAAGGCAGAAAGGCCAGTCGGTGCTCTCATTTTTTGTTGTCATTACATAAATTATTTTAATATAGAAATTTTGGTTTTCCACTTGGATCAAATTATGAAACTTTCCTTTAATTTAGTTTTAATGTATATACGCATATATCATTTATTCTATGTATTAAAATATTATATATTTTTAAAAATAATTTGCTTATTTACCTGTATTTTCTCCCTCTGCATTTAGGTGGCTTTTTTTTTCTTTTCTCTTTTACCTTTTTTTTTTCTGCTGCCATTGTCTTCTGGGTTTTGCTTTAGGCTGTTAGCCCCTGGAAGCCATGGGTTTTTTTTTTTCTTTAAAAGATTTTATTTATTTATTTGACAGAGAGAGACACAGCTAGAGAGGGAACACAAGCAGGGGGAGTGGGAGAGGGAGAAGCGGGCTTCCCACCGAGCAGGGAGCCCGATGTGGGGCTCGATCCCAGGACCCTGGGATCATGACCCGAGCCGAAGACAGACACTTAACGACTGAGTCACCCAGGCACCCCAGCCATGATTTTTAGTTTCTGGTTGATAACTCATAGTGTGGAACTTATGGACAATTATAGGAAAAGAGATAAGGGGCCTGGTGAGGGCCTCAAAGGCAGCCAGTTTTCATTCCAAGGCTGCTCAATCCATCAACCATAGATTGGGGTTTGCACTTACAGCTATAGAAGCCTCTTCCCGGAACAATGCAGTTAGCTCTGTTGTCTGAAGGATCAGTCCATTTCCACTGGCTTTTTTTTTTTTTTTTTTTTAAGTTTCCTATCTATCTCAGACTGTTTTCACCCTTTGGTGGCTTACTGGATAAACTCATAGTGGTCCTGAATAAGTTCTGTCCATAGGGAGTGGCCTCCCTCTCTGGGTGCCACAATTGACCTCTGAGGGGCTTGATCCACTTTAGGAGAGTAATGGTAGCCTAAGGCCCTGGATTTTGAGTATAAGGCTCTTGGCTGATAATCAGAAATGCTCAGTAAGGCCCACGTACATTATCCGGGCTGTTTACATTCTTCAATCAATTGTACGACCTCCTCAAGGGTCTTAGGCAGGATAGGAACAAAATGTTCTCTCTCTCTTTTTTTTTAAATTAAGCATGATGCCCCTGGTCTCCAAGGGTAAGATCCCTTGAGCAACAACGCAAGAGGTCAGGTCTAGAACAGCACCTTTTGTGAAGCACCATGGTTCCTGAAGCAATACCCTCACACTGACTCTGTGCATGGCTCCCAATACCCCAGCACCTCCAAAGCACATTCTCCCTCTCCTCAATGGGTTAGGCTAAGATGTATGAAAAAATAGCAACTCACCTTGCCCCACAACTTGTCAGTGCTGCCTGGTGAATCAGTCAGGCCCATCCTCCGGAACTCTGAAGAAAGTCACACCTTATTCCCTTCAGGGGAGTGTTTTGTAAACTTAGCAAGGTGCCCGCAGGAGCGTATTCCAGAATTTCAGCAAGTAACTCAAATAGGAACTAGAGACCTTTGTTTTCAGTTTCTGAATTTAGGGTGGGAATCAATGGCAACACCTAGCGCATGCAACAAACAGTAGTCTTGCCACAGCAGAAGCACATACCAGCAAGTAGTGATACCTCCCCAGGCTGTCGCTGCTGTCTGGTAGAACCAAGTCAGTAAGCAAAGAGCAGTCTAGTGGCATATCATTCCAGTCTAAGGCTAAACTACTCTGTTCACTGTGTTAATTGTTTTAAAATATAGGGTATTAATAGAAAAATTTAAGGTATAATAAGGCCAACAGATCAGGAGATGATTGCCATTTGAAAAGATAATTCATTACTCATAAATCCCAAGAGGCAGGGGCACACCAAGTCAGGGGGCTCACAAGGGGAAGCTCCAAGGTCGATCACAAAGCAGAAGGAGGGGGGGACAGTGGGCAAGAATCTTTACTGTGGTTTTCATAGGAAAGGACATCTGGTTGATTTTTTAAAATTTGCATAGGGTAAAACTTACTCTTTGTGGTAGATGGTAGATTTTATATATAATTATAGTTATATATCTGTATAGTTACAAATCTACTTCCACAGTAACATACTGTGAGATAATTAAAAATATATATATTGATCTCTCTTCTACTTCCTGGCACAGACCTCCTAAATCCCTTGTAATTTCCTAAATAATAAGAACTGTAGGAGCAGATTTTCCAATAGCTGGTCTTTGACCCCAGTTCCTGGCATAAAGCTACTAAATCACTTGGAATTTCCTGGGTGATAGCAGTATCTTTTGTTCTAATGAAGTGACTAATGATGGGCCCCTTGAAAAAGGCTGGTCAACAGAAACACCAAGCTAAGATGAGAAGCTTTGGATTTTCAGCCCTACCTCCCATTTTCTAGACAGAGGAGAAGGGCTGGAAATAGAGTTAATGATCAATCATGCCTATGTGATAAAGCCTCCATAAAAAATCTCCAAAGTACAATGTTCAGAGAGCCTACAGGTTGAACATGGAAGGGTGGCAGAGTGATATGTCTGGCCATTCCCATGTACATACTTTGCCCTATGCATCTCTTCCATCTGAATGTTAATCTGTATCATTTATCATATCCCTTCATAGTAAATTGGTAAACAGTAAGTAAACTGTTTTTCCTGAGTTCTGTGAACCACTCTAGCAAATCAATCAAACCCTAGGACAGGGTCCTGGGGACCTCCAATACAAGCTCCAAGATCAGGAGCACAGGTAACAACCTGGACTTGTAATTACATCTGAAGTTGGGGGAATGGGGCAGTCTTGTGGGACTGAGTCCTAACCTGTGGCATCTAATGCTATCTCTAGGCTGATAGTGTCAGAACTGAGCCAAATTATAGGATACCCAGCTGGTGTCACAGAAAATTGCTTGTTGTGGAGGAAAACCCCACACATCTTGTGCCTGAAGTGCTGTGTGGTAGTAGTGTGAGAATAGAGAAAATAGAGAATGAGAAACCTCAGAAGGAATACTGAGGTTTTCTTTACACATACAAAACTATTTCATCAGCCTCCAAATTCTCTCATTCTGCCCCTTCCCCCACATCATGCCTTGACAACCACTGATCATTTTCCATCCCTATAATTTTGCCTTTTCTAGAATGTCTTACTAATGCAATTACATAATATATACAACTTTTGGATATGACTTTCTTCACTTACAGGAAGGTACTTAAAGATTTTATTTATTTATTTTAGAGAGAGAGAATAAGTGGGGGGCAGGGAGAGGGGCAAGCAGACTCCAAACTCAGCACAGAGCCCAATGCGGGACTTGAGATCCCAGGTCACTGAGATCATGACTTGAGTTGAAATCAAGAGTCAGAGACTTAGCTGACTGAGCCACCCAGGTGTCCCTAGAGGGATGTCTTTAAGATGCATCCATGCTCTTGTGTGAATCAATAATTTGCTCCTTATTATTGCCAAGTATTATTTTATTGTATGGATGTGTCAGTCTGTCTACCTATTCATCTACTGAAGGGCATTTAGTTTATTTACATTTTTTGGCCAATATGACTATAGTAGACATAAACTTTCACATAAGGTTTTTGTTTAAATATTACCTTTTAATTTGCTTGAAAATTGAAATACCTAAAAGGATATTTGGGTCATATAATAGGTGTATGTTTAATTTTATTAAAAAACTGCTAAACTCTTTTCCAAAGTTCACTGTACTATTTTGTATTTCCAGTTCTAGCTGCTCCAAATCCTAACCAGGACTTTGTATTTGCAATAATGTTTTCATTTTAGCCATTCTAATAAGTGTGTGGCATCTCATTTTGGCTTTGGCCTCATTTTTGAAAAAGAGTTCTGCAAATATAGAATCGTATGTTGACATTAGGTTTTTCCTTCTGCACTGTAAAGATGTTGATTTGAAGAGACTTCTGGGGAAGATAGAGGAGTAAGAGGACCTAAGCTCACATTGTTCCATGGATACAACGAGATAACACCCACATCAGTGTAAATAAACCAGAAAATGACACAAAGACTGGAAGAAAAGACTCCACAGCTAAATGTGGAGAAGGGGCCACATCGAAGAGGGTAGGAAGGGTAGAGATAAGGCCAGGCCCTAAATGTACCCATAGGACTGTCTGTGGGAGAGAGGGATGCAGGGAATGCAGAGAGGAGAAGAGAAACAGACTCTCATCACATCCATCAGGGAATCTGCTTGAGAAAATGAATCCCCAGAACATTTGGCTTTGAAAACCAGAGGGACCAAATTTCACAAGTTCTTATAATCAACAGGGCTTAACACCTGGAACTTTAGAAATCAGTGGGCTTGGCTCAGGGAGAGCCAGGAGGGCAAGAGGAAACTGAGTCCCTGCTCTTAAAGAGACAGCACAACAAACAGACCCATGGAGATATAGTGTAGAAGCAGCAGTTTGAAAAATGCCTGGGATATATGAGAGGCAGATTTGTTTACTAATCTCAGAACATGTACTAGAGAGGCAGGGATCATTGAAAGACTTCAAGAACTGTCAGGCACCATTTCCTCCCCCCATCCTGCAAACTAGACACAGGAACACCTGCAGGAACCAGCAAAGCACAAACACTTGCTACCTAACTTGCTAACAGCATGCACTGTCACTGTGTTCTCCTACAGACATGCCCCCTCCAGCCAGGCCTCCGCTCCAGGACCCCTCCCACAGCAGACCTGCTTCAACCTTGCTAACACTGGGTACCCCACCCCCATGTTCTCCTGCAGACTGCCCCCTCCAGTATGCCCTTAGCTGGAGTCACTCTGAAGTATGCCACAAGCCTGGCAGTGTGCAAGCAGCCCCAACGTGGACAAGCACCACTCCAAAGTGACTCTTGCCCCAAAGAGAGGGGAAGATAATGAACCACACACACACCGGTTCCACTGCAAGCCCAGCAGTGAGCTGGGGGCAGACAACTGGTCTGATTGCAGGCCCCACCCACCAATAAAAACTTCTCAGGGAACAACACAGGGAAAGTGCCCTGCAGCTTGATGTTACTGTGTCTCTGGCAAACACCTGGTCTGATTCAACTCAAGCCCAAGGCAGCCCCAGACTGGCCTACTAACAAAAAAAGGGACCAAACCCTGTCCACAACAGGCAAAGAGAGCCATTTGAGATGACTGGCCTAAAGGCAAAACAGTAAGGCACACACAGTGCTCTAGAAGACAACCCTAAGCTCCAGGTTCTGGTGAACAGGGGACACTGCACTGCAGGACACTACAGGACCTCTTCTTCATAAGATCACTACTTTCAAGAACAGGAGACATAAATAAAATCTAAGAGAAAAAACAAATGTGGAGAGTGCCTGGGTGGCTCAGTTGGTTAAGTTCTGCCTTCAGCTCAGGTCATGATCCCAAGGTCCTGGGGTTGAGCCCCACATGGGGCTCCCTGCTCAGCCAGGAGCCTGCTTTTCCCTCTCCCTCTGCCCCTCCCTCCTGTTCATGTTCTGTGTCTCAAATAAATAAATAAAATCTTAAAAAAAAAAATCAGGAGACATAGCTGATTTTCCTAACACAGAGAAACAGACACAGAGAGTTAGATAAAATGAGAAAACAGAGGAAAATGTCCCAAATGAAAGAAGAGGGAAAAAAATCACAGCAAGAGAGCTAAACAAAACAGAGATAAGTAATATGCCTGATAGAGAACTTAAAGTAATGGTCATAAAGATAATTACTAGACTTGATAAAAGAGTGGAGAACCTCAGTGAAACCCTTAACAAAGAGATAGGAAACATAAAAAAAGAATGAATCAGAGAAGAAGAAGAACTTAATAGCTGAAATTAAAAAGAGTAGAATAGAGGAAGCAGAAGAATGGATCAGTGACCTGGACACAGAGTAATGGAAAGCAACTGAGCTGAAAAGGAGAGAGAAAAAATACTAATGAAAAGTGAAAATAGACTTAGGAAACTCAAAGACACAGTCAAGTATAATAACATTCATATTATAGGGATCCCAGAAGGAGAAGAGAGAGAAAAGGGGGCAGAAAATTTATTTGAAGAAATAATAGTTCAAAACTTCTCAAATCTAGATCCAGGAGGCACAGATTGCCCCCCTCCAAATCAACCCAAGGAGGTCCACACCAAGACAAACAGTAATTAAAGTGGCAAAAAGTGGTGATAAAAAGAGAATTTTAAAAGCAGCAAGAAAAAAGAAAATGGTTACATATGAGGGAAATCCCATAAGGCTACCAGCTAAATTTTCAGCAGAAATTTTGCAGGCCAGAAGAGAGTGGAATGATATATTCATACTGCAGAGAGAAAAAAACATGCAGCCAAGAAAACTATCCAGCAAGGCTATAATTCAGAATAGAAGGAGAGATAAAGAGTTTCCCAGACCATAAAAAGGAGTACATGACCACTAAACCACCCCTACAAGAAATGTTAAAGGGCTCTTTGAGTAGAAAGGAAAGACCATCAGCAGGAGCAAGAAAAGTAAGATGCATAAAAGCAGTAAAATTGAGTATAACTTTAAGAATCAGTCCAGGGAGTCACAAAATAAAAGGACATAAAATATGACATCATATACTAAAACTTAGGAGGAGGAAAAATAAACAATGAGTTCAAACTTAAGTGACCATCAACTTGGGAACTCTGTTTCTAGTTTGCTGAGAGTTTTTTTTTTTTTAATCATGAATGGGCATTGGATGCTTTGCATCTGTTGATTCATATGATTTTTATTCTTTAGCCTATTGATATAATGGATTCAATTTTCAAATGGTAAGTCAGACTTGCATGCCTGGAATAAATCCCCCTGGGTTGTGGTGTATAATTTTAATACATATTTGGATCTTATTTGTTAATATTTTGTTGAAGATTTTTGTGTCTATGTTCATGAGAGATATTGCTATGTAGTTTTCCTTTCTTGTGTTTGTCTGAAGCCTTGGAGCCGCTGTGGAAAAGGTGTTCACCAAGAGAATGGTTCAGAAGTTGTTCTTACTACAAAAGAATTCCTAATTCAATATTTAATATATGCCATTTCTTGGAAGACAAAAGAGATAAAATATAAGACATCAGGACATCATAAATACATCTCCATTAGTTATTACTTAAAACTACAAATTGACCCTAATAAAAAGGTATGGACAGTATATTTCAGAGGTGTGATGAAACATAGGGATCAGCTTAGGAAATTGAGGCAGAGGTTGCCCATTGTCGTATGGGAGCTTTTGGGATAGGGAACAGCCAGGACCTGGATCTCCTGAGTCTCAAGCTGTTAATCTTTCATGATATGACATTGCCAATGAAGAAGATAATTCAAGTTCCCTGATGTTAAAGAAAAAAATTTTCTTTTATACCATTCATGCTTAAAAACTCATGCGGTGGCAATACAGCTCTTCGAGATTACACCTTGTTCCCTAGAATGTCATTCTTAAATAACTATGCTCACATTGAATTGGAGTGGGAGGTGGTGAGAGAGAGGGAGTCTTCAGGAGTTCCTGCTAAAAACTTTTTTTCTATATTCTTACAGAAAAAGCTAATAGGTAGACTCTTGCCAACTTATTCTCCTACAACTTGGGGAGAGGGGAGATGGGCACTTATTAATGCTGGCCTATCTTGACATCTAGTATAAATGGATGTCTGATTTAACAGCAACAAAAATAAAAAGTATACATTTACTTATTTCAAGATCTATTAAGCTCAGTATTTTCAGGTGATCTGCAAAGAATAGCACGAATTTGAAGGACTCTGTCACTGTTTAAGAACTGATGTCTCCTATTACCTGCCTGATTTCTGAAAGGGGTAAATTTCCCAAAATGTTATTAAAAGTCCAGCTCTACAAACAAGTAGTCAGTATGTTATTTCAATAAAGGATAATGTCAACACCCAGTGGAACCTACAAAGTGGGAATCAACACAAGGCAAGGGGCAGTGCAGGTGTAGCTGTCCGTTGCCCACTCTCCCCCCCAACTTTCCATTCTCAAGTGAGGCAGATTGCGATCTAGTCACTCCAGGATTAAGGTTGAGAAAGGAGAAAAGGAGGAAAAGGTCATCTCAGAGCTGAATGGCGTGAAAGGACCCAGGTTGGACGCTGCAAACCCTACGGGCAATCTTCACCGCCTACAACATCACCTTTTCTGTGTTCTTCTCTTCACCAACTTCACAAACCAGATGTCACATCAAATAACAGGAGAAGTGTGAAATAATAACTGGTAGCATTAGTGCCAACTTAAATGAAAGACTATAACTAGATTTATTTAAGTAAAAGAGAAATGTTTCTTTATTTCTTCTTAAGTAAAAGAGAAATAAAAGTTTCTTTTCCTTCCTTGTTTTTCCAGGGTGGGGGTTAACTCAGCTGAGGGCTAGAAAGGCACGATCTCCCTCACGAGTGTTAAATGCACTATCACCCCAGCAGAAGGAATCAGGCTAAGGAGCAGCTGCATCCGTGAGGGGCCTGGGCTGATTCACCATGCTCATGATTATGTTTTCACAGATCTTTTCAGTTTTTCATGTGTGTAATGCCCTAAATATCAGGTCTGGCTACCACAGTGGTTAGCTGCACTAACTAGTTGTATTCATGGAAGGGTATTTAGAGCTAGCTCTCAGAGGCTGGTATGTAAATTAATGCAAAGTATATGTAAATAGGTCTCGAATTCAAAATGATGCCTCTTTGAAAAAAATAGTCTACACCCCAGTGGCATGCTCCCCACACTCACTACTCCGAACATCTGACGGAGACACCGCTGCTGGGAGGGCTCACTCGGGGTCTCCCATGTGGCTGGTACGCTCCGGGCCCAGGTTTCAGAGGGAGCAGAGTGACAAGGCCATTGTCCCCAGAACACAAAGCCTTAACAAAGGCGGCAGAGGAGTGAGAAAAAGGAGCCCCGGGCCGAACCAATCTGTAGCCCCTGCTGGTGCCAGCTAGAGGGGGAGAAGCCTGACCTGTCCTGGATAAGGACCTTCAGGAGGATCTCACAGTGGCCACTGGAACCCTGAGGACATCAGCCATGTGCGCAAGGCTCCCTCCACAGACTTGCCAGGATGGTCCTGTGCCGGAGGCTAATGACAGAGGGAAATGAAAAGTGTTTCTCCCGACATGTCAGGGTCCCTGCTCTAGAATCTGTGATCACTCTGCCCAGGGCAAGAGAGATGTCCTTTCAGTCACCAGCCCAGCAAAGTGGGCTTGCACTGAGACCAAGCAGAAGTCCTGAGTCCGGTGACTTACACATCAGAAAGAAGGGGGGAGGGGAGGAGGGGTAGAATAAGCTCTCCACGGATGGTCGCATGAAATAAAAAGTGCTGTACTGAACCGTCCTGGATGAAGGTAACCTCCACGTCAAAAGATGTGCGTGCACCTTCTAGATTGCATGATATATTGGCAAACACCCTCACAAAGACATAGTACCTGTGAATCTCCAACCGAGAGCGGGTGAGAAGGCACATTGACAGCTCCTCTCTGACACCGAGTATTTTGGGTTTATTTCATCTCTGCCACTCTGACGCTTAAAAATGTATGCTTTTAAGGAAACAAACTGAGGGTTGCTGGAGTGGGGGGTGGGGTGTGAGGGCGGGGGTGACTGGGTGATAGACACTGGGGAGGGTATGTGCTCTGGTAAGCGCTGTGAATTGTGCAAGACTGTTGAATCTCAGATCTGTACCTCTGAAACAAATAATGCAATATATGTTAAGAAAAAAAAAGAAGAAGAAGAAGGTAGCGGGAGGGGAAGAATGAAGCGGGGGAAATCGGAGGGGTAGACGAACCATGAGAGACGATGGACTCTGAAAAACAAACAGGGTTCTAGAGGGGAGGGGGGTGGGAGGATGGGTTAGCCTGGTGGTGGGTATTGAGGAGGGCACATTCTGCATGGAGCACTGGGTGTTATGCACAAACAATGAATCATGGAACACTTCATCTAAAACTAATGATGTAATGTATGGGGATTAACATAAGAATAAAAAAATGTATGCTTTTATATTCATTTCTTATTGGTGATATTTAAAATCTTTTCATATTTTTATTAGATTTTTGTATTTCTTTTAAACCACCTATTCTTGACAGTTTATTAGCAAGCTATTGTTTTCTTACTGATTTGTCTATCAGGTATATTGCATTTGTTGGAAATATTTGGCCATTTGTCTTTCATCCTTGCTTATGGTGTTTAATAATTAAGTGGATCATTTAAAAAATTTTTTTTAAAGATTTTATTTATTTATTTGAGAGAGAGAGAGTGAGAGACAGAGAGCATGAGAGGGGGGAGGGTCAGAGGGAGAAGCAGACTCCCTACCGAGCAGGGAGCCAGATGCGGGACTCGATCCCGGGACTCCAGGATCATGACCTGAGCCGAAGGCAGTCGCTTAACCAACTGAGCCACCCAGGCGCCCCATTTAAAAATTTTTATCACAAAGCATTAATCATGGCACCTTCCTGAGCAAATGGACATTGTTTTTTCATGACTAGCCTAAAAATGTATGCAAAATAGTTCTACCTGATACTTATTTTCTCAGAAACTTGCTTTAGCTGTAGAAAGATAACACACCCTACGATAAACCACCAGAAATGCTTGTGGTCCCTGCTTTTCAGCAACTGAGTGATCCTTTGTACTCCTGACACTTGGAAGAAGCTGGACACTGCTGAAATTGGCGGAGCAGGCTGCACTCAGTATACCCATTAGGTGCACTTAGCATCAGGGAGGGAAAAACAATGCACCATTCTGGCAATTTTTTTTAGCTGTGGTATTCAAGCTGAAAATAGATTTGCTTCAGGTGCTCTGGCACACATTACATCAGCAATTCCCCTCCCTTCCTACTACGGAGGGAAAAAACAAAACAAAAATGCCAGACTTTAAAACATCCACCAGAGCTGCCAGTTTACAAGGGGTTGAGATACCCAAAAGAACCGATACGCTTTGTTATCTCCGGAGTAAGCCAAGCAACATAGACACATCCTTTTTTTTTATCTAAAAAGACTAACCAGAACTAGAAAGAAACATTTTAAAAGTTAAAGCCATTTTTTGAAAAATGCTCAGATTTCTTGGGCTCTGCACCCACGAGGTGCATGGGAAGTACAGGGAGCCAGATGTTTGCAGGTGCTTGCTAACCACCCCCTCCCCGCAGCAAGATGGCAGGTCTTCCCACATGACAATCTAAGGAGGCAGGGACGTGACAAAGGAAGTATGTGGTCGGTTCTCAGTGGAAAGCCCGTGTGACTCCCCTTCAACTGAACACGGTAGCCTTTGGGCCCGTCTTCCCGGAAGCAGGAGTGCAGCTCAGGGGCTGCGAGCCAAGCCGGGAAGGCAGAGGAAAGGCTAGCTGCCACCATTTGTGACACTGAGCTGTTAGAGGAAACAGCTCGATTTCCCCAACACTGTGTGCACACGGTTTATCACGTACCTATGTTTGGGGCCCCTGAGTGTGCACTCTTCATACACCGGTCAATGGAAATTCATTCCACCAAAATGGCTCAACTGCTCCTTCACCAGTATGTTCAAAAAACGTGCAAGTTGCCAAACAAGAACTGAGAAAGGGAAAAGGTGATAGTTAAGAGGTAAGAGGGTCCACATTTTCACATTATAGTAGAATTAAATTATAGCAAGCACCTTGGTAGAAAATCATAGTCTCTTCTCTGCAATTATTACTAAAAGGAGTAGTGATTGGCAGGTAAGGGAAGAGAAAATAGAATCAATTATAAATATACTGGTATAGAGAATAAATCCCAGAAGTAAATTGCCAACCAGTTTCAAGCAGGCATAATGTATATGCATTATCTTCACTCTTCTCTGAATAATTTTACAGCCCAGTACACTATCACTGCAGAACCATGATCAGCTGTGCTAAACCTTGGCAAAGCCAGTTTCCTCCAGCTCTTCCCTACAGCCCAGCAGTAATGAGCCCTTTACTACCCTGGCCATTCTCCTCTGGCCTCCCAGGTGGCTGGCAGAAAACCCTGGGAAGACTCTGGATGATCACTGCTCTCCATCCTAGATGTTCATATTTCAGCAGAAACTCACGATGAAAAGTCTTCAAGACTTAAAAGCCTAACTCACTACTGGTGTAATTTGGGGTGTAAGGAAAGCAGTAAAAGGTCTTTCCAGCATCTCTCAAATCATAATGGAAAAATAACCCTGTCTTCATAAGGTCAGCCCGTGGTATCTATTGTGCAAAGCAGGGTCCTAGGTGGTACAAAAGACTGGGTGTATACAATATTATCCTGTCCATCAGAACTATGTCACTTTAAATGAACCACTGGGTGTTTATTTTTTTTAATTTAAATTCAATTAACCAATGTATAATACATCATCAGTCTCATTTGTAGTGTTCAACAATTTATCAGTTGCATGTAACACCCAGTGCTTATCACATCAGGTGCCCTCCTTAATGCCCATCACCCAGTTACCCCATTCCCTCACCCACCTCCCTTCCAGCAACCCTCAGTTTGTTTCCTATTGTGAAGGGTCTCTCATGGTTTTTCTCCCTTCTGTCCCATTCAGTTTTCCCTCCCTTCTCCTATGATCCTCTGTGCTATTTCCTATATTCTACATATGAGTGAAACCATATAATTGTCTTTCTCTGATTGACTTATCTCAATCAGCATAATACCCTCCAGTTCCATCCACATCGATGCAAATGGTAAGTATTCATCCTTTCTGATGGTTGAGTTATATTCCATATATATATATATATATATATATACCATATCTTTATCCATTCATCTGCTGAAGGACATCTCACCTCTTTCCACAGTTTGGCTATTGTGGACATTGCTGCTATAAACATTGGGGTGCAGGTGCCCCTTTGGTTCACTACATTTGTACCTTTGAGGTAAATATTGATGGGTCATAGGGTAGCTCTATTTTTCACGTATTGAGGAAACTCCATACCGGTTTCCAGAGTGGCTGCACTAGCTTGCATTCCCACCAACAGTGTAAGAGGGTTCCCCTTTCTCTGCATCCTTGCCAACATTTGTTGTTTCCTGTCTTGTTAATTTTAGCCTTTCTAACTGGTGTAAGGTAGTATCTCATTGTGGTTTTGATTTGTATTTCCTTGATATCAAATGATGTGGGACATTTTTTCATATGTCTGTTGGCCATTTGTATGTCTTCTTTGGAGAAATGTCTGCTCATGTCTTCTGCCCATTTCTTGACTGGATTATTTGTTTTTTGGATGTTGAGTTTAATAAGTTCTTTATAGATCTTGGATACTAGCCCATTATCTGATATGTCATTTTAAAATATCTTCTCCCAGTCCATAAGTTGCCTTTTAGTTTTGTTGACTGTTTCCTTTTCTGTGCAGAAGCTTTTGATCTTCATGAAGTCCCAATAGTTCATTTTTGCTTTTGTTTCCCTTGCCTTTGGAGACATGTCTAACAAGAAGTTGCTGCGGCTGAGGTCGAAGAGGTTGCTGCCTGTGTTCTCCTCAAGGATTTTGATAGATTCCTGTCTCACATTTAGGTCTTTCATCCATTTTGAGTTTATGTTTGTGTATGGCTAAGAAAATGGTCCATTTTCATTCTTCTACATGTGGCCATCCAATTTTCCCAGCACCATTTATTGAAGACTATTTTTTTCCATTGGATATTCTTTCCTGCTTTGTGGAAGATTAGTTGACCATAGAGTTGATGGTCCATTTCTGGGTTCTCTATTCTGTTCCATTGATCTATGTGTCTGTCTTTGTGCCAGTACCATACTTGATGATTACAGCTTTGTAATACAGATTGAAGTCCAGCATTGTGATGCCACCAGCTTTGGTTTTCTTTTTCAATGGTCCTGTGGCTATTCGGGGTCTTTTCTGGTTCCATACAAATTTTAGGATAATTTGTTCCAGTTCTGTGAAAAAAGTTGATGGTATTTTGATAGGGATTGCATTGAATGTGTAGATTGCTCTGGGTAGCTAGCCATTTTAACAATATTTATTCTTCCAATCCATGAGCATAGAATGTTTTTCCATTTCTTTCTGTCTTCCTCAATTTCTTTCATAAATGTTCTGTAGTTTTTGGAGTACAGATCCTTTACCTCTTTGGTTAGGTTTATTCCTAGGTATCTGATGGCTTTTGGTGCAATTGTAAATGGGATTTATTCCTTAATTTCTCTTTCTTCTATCTCATTGTTAGTGTATAGAAATGCAACTGACTTCTGTGCATTGATTTTATATCCTGCCACATTGCTGAATTCCTATATGAGTTCTAGCAATTTTGGAGTGGAGTCTTTTGGGTTTTCCACATTAAGTATCATGTCATCTGCTAAGAGTGAGAGTTTGACTTCTTCTTGGCAAATTTGAATTCCTTTTATTTCTTTTTGTTCCCTGATTACTGAGGCTAGGACTTCTAGTACTATGTTGAACAACAGTGGTGAGAGTGGGCATCCCTGTTGTGTTCCTGACCTTAGGGGAAAAGCTGTCAGTTTTTCCCCACTGAGAATGATATTCGCTGCAAATTTTTTGTAGATGGCTTTATGATATTGAGGTATGTTCTCTCTATCCCTACACTGTGGAGAGTTTTAATTAAGAAAGGATGCTGTATTTTGTCAAATGCTTCTTCTGCATCAATTGAGAGGATCATTCTTGTCCTTTCTTTTATTAATGTGATGTATCACATTGATTGATTTGTGAATGTTGAACCATGCTTGCAGCCCAGGTATAAATCCCACTTGGTTGTGGTGAATAATCCTTTTAATGTACTGTTGGATCCTATTGGCTAGTATCTTGGTGAGTATTTTGGCATCCATGTTCATCAGGGATATTGCTCTGTAATTCTTTTTGATGGGATCTTTGTCTGGTTTTGGGGTCAAGGTAATGCTGACCTCACAAAACGAGTTTGGAAGTTTTCATTCCCTTTCTATTTTTTGAAACAGCTTCAGAAAAATAGGTATTAGTTCTTTAAATGTTTGGTAGAATTCCCCTGGGAAGCTATCTGGCCCTGGACTGTTGGGAAATTTTTGATTACTGTTTCAATTTCCTTTCTGGTTATGGGTCTGTTCAGGTTTTCTATTTCTTCCTGTTTCAGTTTTGATAGTTTATAAATTTCTAGGAATACATCCATTTCTTCCAGATTGCCTAATTTGTTGGCATATAGTTGCTCATAATATGTTCTTAAAACTATTTGTATTTCCTTGATGTTGGTCGTGATCTCACCTCTTTCACTCATGATTTTATTAATTTGGGTCCTTTCTCTTTTTTTGATAAGTCTGGCTAGGGGTTGATCAATCTTATTCTTTCAAAGAACCAGCTTCTACTTTCATTGATCTGTTCTACTGTTCTTCTGGTTTCTATTTCATTGATTTCTGCTCTAATCTTTATTATTTCTCTTCTCCTGCTTGGTTTAGGCTTTATTTACTGTTCTTTCTCCAGCTCCTTTAGGTGTTCTTTCTCCAGCTCCTTTAGGTGTAAGGTTAACTTGTATATTTGAGACTTTTCTAATTTTTTGAGAGGCTTGTATTGCTATGTACTTCCCTCTTAGGACCGACCACCTTTGCTATAACCCAAAGGTTTTGAACAGTTGTGTTTTCATTTTCATTTGTTTCCATGAATTTTTAAAAATTCTTCTTTAATTCCTAGTTGACGCATTCATTCTTTAGTACGATACTCTTTCACATCCATTTCCTCTTGTGATTGACTTCAAATTTCAAAGCATTGTGGTCTGAAAATATGCAGGGAATAATCCCAATCTTTTGGTATTGGTTGAGACCTGATTTGTGACCCAGTATGGGATCTATTCTGGAGAATGTTCCATAAAGTATCATGTCATCTGTGAGGAGTGAGAGTTTGACTTCTTCTTTGCCAATTTGAATGCCTTTATGTCTTTTTGTTTTCTGATTGCTGAGGCTAGGACTTCTGGTACTATGTGAGAAGAATGTGTATTCTGTTGCTTTAGGATGGAATGCTCTATATGTATCTATGAAGTCCATCTGGTCCAGTGTGTCATTCAAAACCTTGTTTCCTTGTTGATCTTCTGCTTAGATGATCTGTCCACGCTATGAGTGGTGTGTTGAAATCCCCCACTATTATTGTATTATTATCAATCTGTTTCTTTAATTTGGTTATTAACTGGTTTATGTAATTGGCAACATCCTAGTTAGCATAAAAATTTATAATTGTTAAATCTTCTTGTTGGAAAGACCCTTTAAGTATGATACAGTGTCCCTCTTCATTCCTTACTACAGCCTTTGGTTTAAAATCTAATTTGGGGGGTGCCTGGGTGGCTCAGTCTTTAAATGTCTGCCTTTGGCTCAAGTCATGATCCCAGGGTCCTGGGATCGAGCCCTGCAGGCTCCCTGCTTGGCGGGATGCCTGCTACTCCCTCTCCCACTCCCCTGGCTTGCATTCCTGCTCTCACTAACTCTGTCAAATAAATAAAATCTTTAAAAAAAAAATCTAATTTGTCTGATATGAGGATTGCTACACTAGGTTTCTTTAGAGGTCCATTAGCATGATAAATAGTCCGCCACCCCTTCACTTTCTATCTGGAGGTGTCTTTAGGTCTAAAATGAGCCTCTTGTAGACAGCATATGGATGGATCTTTTTTTTTTAATCCAATCTGATATCCTGTGTATGTTGGGGTGTTGATCTATTTTTATTGATTTTGGGAGGGGTCCTCTTTATCTCTTGGACTTGCCTGTTTCCTTCCCAGATTAAGAAAGTTCTCAGCTATGATTTGCTCAAATATACCTTCTGTCCCTCTCTCTTTCTTCTTCCTTGGGAACCCCAATAATTCTAATATTGTTTCATTTTGTGGTATCGCTGATTTCTCAAAGCCTACCCTCATAATCCATTAGTTGGTTTTCTCTCTTTTCCTCAGCTTCCTTCCTTTCCATAAATTTGTCTCCAAGTCACTTACTCTCTCTTCTGCCTCCTTTACTGTAGGTTGTAGAGCATCCAATTTAGAATGCATCTCAGTTAAAGCATTTTTAATTTTGGCCTGATTAGATTTCATTTCTGCACTAAGAGATTCTCTAGTGTCTTTTATGCTTTTTTCAAGCCCAGCTAGTAACTTTATAATTGTTATCCTGAATTCCAGCTCTGACATTTTACTTATATCCATATTGATTACATCTGTGGCAGAAAATATTACCTCTGGTTCTTTCTTTTGTTGTGAATTCCTCCTTCTAGTCATTTTGTCCAGAGGAAAATGGATGAACAAGAGAATAAAATCAATAATATCAATCACAACCCAAGTTGTGAAATACACACTAGACAAATCTGAGGAGGTCAGGAACCAAAAAGAAAAGAAAAAGGAAATGGGGCGGGGAAAAGAGAAAGGCAGGGGGAGAGAATATAATCTCCCAGGTGGACAAAACAGGATGATCCACTAGGTCCTGAGTGTATTTTGGTCTGTGTATTAGAAGACACTAAATCTCAAAATTATAAAGAAAGCAAAGCTTATATACACACAAAAATAAAATCAAATACAATGAAAGGAAGCTAAAAATGAAGAATATATCTATTAAATATAAATGTAAAAAATGAAAGTTAAAAAAAGACTTAAAACAAAGAGTTGATAAAGTAAGAAACTAGTGAAAAGAAAAAAAGGAAATTTTTAAACTGAAAGATGAATGAATTGTGAGGAAAAAAACCTCAACTTCTATATACTATTTTCCCCTAGTGCTGGAGTTTTACAGTCCTGTGTGCTCTGGAAACTTGGTATTCCCCTGATGTTCCAGCTGGTCCCATGGGGGAGGGGTTTGCTGTGCTGATTTTCAGGTGACTTTGTTCAGGGTTGCACCTCCCCTTGCCTGGAGGCCAGGCTCAGTGTGAGCTGCTTCTGGTTGCACTAGGTGGCTTTTGTTCCCTGAAGGACAGCAATTGTCTTCTTACATCTCAGGTTGAATTCTTGGGTGTTCAGAAGGATTTGATAATTACCTAGCTAAATTCAGGGGGCCAGATGAACCGAGGTCCCCTACTCTTTTCCATCTTGCCCTATCTCCCCATCACTGGGTGTTTATAATCAGTTATAGAATGTAAAGAGAAACTTCCTTGGTGTAGGTGGAATATCACAGATCAGAGGAACAACCTCTAGAATTTTCATACCTTATAACAAATTATATGCCCTACACCATCCCTATGGGTATACTAGCAGTTCCTTCATAATAAATACTTTTAATTTTCAGCTTGAAAATATCCAGCTGTTTAAAAGTCCCAAAAGAACAAAATGAAAAATTTGGAAACAGAATTATTTTTTTTCAGAATTATCGTTTTTTAAAGCCAACAAAAGTAATAACACATCAGTGAGTTCCAAGAGAAAAGCTCTCAAACTAAACAATCATGTTTGGTGAGGATGGTAGAAGATGGCAGTTATCACTGTGAATGATGGAACTAATCCAGAACAATCCAAATACTGATTAATAACAAAGAGATTAAATCAAATGCCCAGGAATACTGACTTGGAAATCAAACTCCCATCATCATCCCTAGAAGCATTTCTGGAACTTTCCATCTGGACACAAGTTTTTATCTTCCAATATAGACAAACCCCAAAACAAACCAAGACCCACAGCAGACAGAGGAAGAGGAGTCCCTGCTGGAGCAGTATTGAGAGGGACTCGGTACCTGGATGTCACATCTCCAGGAACCCCACTGGATGAGGGCTTCCACCAGAACCATTCTCCTGCTCAACAAGAGCCCTCAGGGACATTTAGCTTCCTTCATCAAAATCAGAAAGAAACAACTAAAAGAGGAAGAATACATTAAAATGTTAGTTCTTCATTTGAAGCACGTAAAGCATCTAATTATAAATTCAACAGTTGAAAAACAAATCTACTTGCTAGCTGGCAAAACCAGTATGTGAGAACATGCTTTATGCTCCACAATCTCACCAGCAGGGATAACCATTGTTCAGTGTGCTATATAATCAACTTTCCTATGCATAGGGAAACTTCCATTTGTTTTTATAAAGGAGGGACTATACCCTACTTTTTATGCACCCAGTGTTATTGAAAACATTGTACAATTCTTTAACTATAAATTTCAATGACCGCATAACATTAAATTAAAAGAACTGGTTATAATTTACTTCACCATTTTCTTACAGGACATTTGGGTAGCTTCCCATGTAAATTTATATTTATTTATGTGGTTATTTGATGGCTGGTGTGTCTTATAGCCCAGGAAGTGACAGGTGGTCATCGTTTGTCATGCTTCAGGCCCATCAGTGAGTCCTGGATTTCTTCCTATTTGTAGTCCATGGACAGCATCGACTCAGTCTGTCTGTGGGGTGTCTTTATAGTCAGAGAATGGCTCAGTCCTTGTTCATGACCAATGTTTATCCATGGGTCCCTCATGATTTCCTCTAAAATGCCTCTGTCACTGGAGTTAAAGATAAGAATTTCTTAAGCAAATTTTTCACACTCCACAAACATGTAAATGGGAATGTGGCATATTTCTCTCAGTATCCATTGCCACAGCTCTCCGAAGTTCTGTCCATTAAAAGGCAGGGACCCAGTAACCATTGTATAGAAAATGACACCTCTCCACATACCCACCGTGGGGCCATCAAAAGAGCTCTGGGGAAACATCAGGGGAACTGCCACAGAAGGTATCTTCCTTGTTACCACAGGTAAATTTGTTGCCAAAGCCGAAGTCCATGACCTTGACATTAAGGTCAGTATCCAAAAGCAGGTTCTCTGGCTTTGATGCCTGTGGCCAATGCCCTCCTGGTGGCAGCAATGCACAGCAGACGCTATCTGGAGGAATTTGTTATAAGCCTCTTTCTTTCATGTGGCTGTGGTACAGTGGGTGATCAACCATCTCTCCTTCACTAGCATATTCCATGACCAGCTGGAGTCTTTCCTGGGTATCAATCACCTCAAATAGTTTCACGATATCGGGGTGATTCAAGGCCATTGTGCTCTGGACTTCAAGGAAAAGTCACTGGAGGAGCTCTGCTGATCTTATTAATGACCTTCATGGACACCTGTTTCAGGCAGGATGCTCCAGATCAACCTCATCTCAGCACAGCTGATCTGGCTGATGGTCTAGAGGAGCCAGGAGTTGTCAATATAGGTTTCCTTTTCAGCAGAGGTGGCCAAGAGGCCTGCAGCATGGTGACCTGATAACTACATTAAGAATACTAACAATGCTAACTACATAGCAATACCAAAATACTAACCAACTATATAAAAAATCAAAATAATAAAGAAAAAAATGAAAAAAATGAGATGAGAAAGATAAAAAGGTGAGAAAAATAAAAATCAAAGAATAAAAAAGTAAAAAACAAAAAGAAAAATTAGAATAAAAAGAAAAAGTAAACAAAAAGAAAAACAAAAAGAAAAGAAGAATAAGAAAAAATCAGAAAAAGGAAAAACAAGAATAGAGAAAAATAAAATGGACAAAAAGTCAAAGAGGGATAAAGCTAACTGTAGTCCAGTTCCCTCAGGTCACCAAAATGAGCTTTGTAGGTTAAAAAGACAAAAAACCTAGGCCAACCAGGTACTTATACAGGTGCTTGGAATTCCCTAATAGTTGTTGCTTATGAGATCATAGCAAAAAAATGAACCAGTCACAGCTGGGAATAATCCACAGTGGTTTCCTCACCTCTTGGTTTCAAGAACCACTATACTCTTTCAAAAAAGGGGATGGGAACCCCAGTGATTTTTTGTTTTTGTGAGTAATACCCAATCAAATTTACTTTATTAGAAATTAAAACCTGTAGGATGCTTCAGTGACCTTTTCATTTCTAATTTGAAAAGCTAACCATTCTTGTTTTTTAAAGAGCTTATTATGTCTATAAATAATTCAATTTCTTTTCTTAAAAAAAACTCTGAAAAGTTGGTCTCAAAATGGAACCACAATATAAATGGCATCACAATGCTATAAAAAATGTTCTGTAGCATAATACACAATAAATACATTATTAATACTAATATGCAGCTTCATTAATATGGCATAGTACATACAATACATTAATATACATCTGAGAGGGAGACCACTACCATCATATTTTCATTTCTTAGTTGCAGTTTTGTTGAGAATATTTGGAGGAGATTCTTACCTCCCATGAGCCAGAGAACTCACTACGTCCATTTTGATATCTTTAAATATAGAGCTTGTAGCTGTGGACTGAAAAAGCAAATCTTCTATTTCTTTTTTAAAATAACAATCCATCGTGCTCTGTATTATTCAGCATGGATGGGGGTCCAGGTTCTAGACATGGTGCCAATGCCTCAGGAGAGGGAACCAAAAAGTCCATTCATTTATTCCTTCTCTAACACTGATCCTTTCTTTATGTAGATCCAAGTGTCTGATGTATATAATTCTTTCTCTCTAAAAGGCTTCTTTTCAGATTTCTTGAGGGATCTATCAGTGACACATTTTTTTGTTGTCTAGAAAGTCTATTTGTCCTTCATTTTTGAAGATTTTGCTAGATACAAAATTGCAGGTTCATGGGTATTTACTTTTTTGCTGTTTTGGTCTCTTGCATAGTTTCTGAAGAGAAGTCTGAAGTAATTTTTATCCTTGTCCTTTTACAGATAAGTTGTTTTTTCCCCTCTGGCTTCTCTCAAGATTTTCTCTTTTTCTTTTTCTTTTTCTGCAGTTGAATTCCTAAGTATCTTTTGTTGTTGTTGTTATTTTTGTTATTTTTCTGCGTATAGTTTGCTGAGCTTCCTAGATCTGAGATTTGATGTTGATCATTATTTTTATAAAATTCTCAGCCATTATTACTTCAAATATTTCTGTTTTCTTCTTTTTTTTTTCTGGTATTCCCATTATATGCATGTTATACTTTTCAAAATTGTCCCACAGTTCTCGGATATTTTCTTCTGTTTCTTTCATTCTTTTTTTTTTTTTTCACTTTGCTTTTCAATTTGGAATTTTGCTCTTGACACATCTTCAAACCCATTCTTTTCTTGGCATGTCCAGGCCACTGACGAACTCATCAAAGGCATTCTTCATTTCTGTTACAGTGTTTTTGATTCTAGCATTTCTTTTTGATTCTTTCTTAGAGTTTCCATCTCTCTGCTTACATTACCCATCTGTTCTTACATTTTGTCCATTTTTTCTATTACAGCCCTTAGCATATTAATCATAGTTGTTTTAAATTCCTGGTCTAATAATTCTAAGATTTCTGCCATACCTGAGTCTGGTTCTGATGCTTGTTCTGGCTCTTCAAGCTGTGTTTTTTCCCTTTTAGCATGCCTTGTAATTTTGTGTTGAAAGATGGACATGATGTACTAGGTAAAAGGACTGAAGTAAATATGCTTTTGGTGAGAAGTTTTGTTTATCTGGCTAGGAGCTTGTCTGTGTTTACTCTTGGCTGTAGCTGTAGGTGTTAGAAGCTAAAATTTCCCCGGTGTCCTTGGTTTTTTTCTCCTCTGTTGTCTCTGGGTTTTCCTAGAGACTTCTTCAATAAGCTCTGAGTCTTGTGGTCCTTTCAGTTGTAATCTGTTATTGTGCAGGAGCCCTGCTGCTGTTGGGGGGAAGGTGTGGAGGGAGGGGGAGTGTTCTCAGAACTAGTCGATTAGATCTCAGTTTTTAATGAGCCTGTGCCCTAGGCTATGACTTTCACAAGGTGCTTCTCAGGCAACCACCACACTTCCCTGCCCTTAGGTAAGACAGGGGAGCTTTGGGGGACTGCAGTTGGGTATTTCCCATGCTTCAGGTCTGTTAGACTCTGGTAAATCCCAAGGTGGTTAGACTCTAGCAAAATAGAGTTCCTTGAGGGCAGGCTTTTGTTAGGAAGAATAGAATGCTCTGGCTCTGTGCATATTTCAAAATGGCTACTTCTCCCCCCCCCCCCCCTTTGGAAGATAGGAGGGAGTTTTTCTTTGATTTCCAGTCAGAACACCTGGTGGGGCTCCTGGGAGTAGGTTCACGAAAGTGTGAAGCCCCTTAAGTAAGATTGGGCCCCTCTTGGATGCCTGGGTGGCTCAGTAGGTTAAGCGACTGCCTTTGGCTCAGGTCATGATCTTGGAGTCCCAGGATCGAGTCCCACATCGGTCTCCCTGCTCAGCAGGGAGTCTGCTTCTCCCTCTGACCCTCCCCCCTCTCATGTGCTCTCTCTCTCTCATTCTCTCTCTCTCTCAAATAAATAAATAAAATCTTAAAAAAAAAAAAGATTGGGCCCCTCTTAATTTTTAATTATCAAGTTTACGAACACTGAGCCTCCAGCAATTTGCCAATTAAAGTTTAAGTTTCCTTATTCCAATACTAGATCCAATAATTAGTCTCTGTTCCTAGCCTTCTGCTCCTGGTAAGCTATAATTCTCTGTAGTCACTTGTCTCTCCAATTTTAGGGGCAGCAGTTTGCCCTGTGACCTTAGTTCTCTGATGAACCTAAGGAAATTTGGTTGAGAATGATGTCAGCATTGTGGTGGCATAAGACACACAGAAAATACATAGAATCATAAGAAATAACTAGAAACAATTATATGCCAACAGACCAGATAATCTAGAAGAAATAGGTAAATTCCTAAAAACATAAACACACCAAGACTGAATCAGAAAGAAATAGAAAATCTGGACAGACCAACAACAAGTAAAGAGAGTAAATATGTAATCCAAAACCTTCCAAAACAGTAAAGCTCAGGACTGGATAGATTCACTGGTGAATTGTACCAAACATTTAAAGAAGAATTAATACCAATCCTTCTCAAACTTTCCAAAAAATTGAAGAGGAGGGAACACTTTCAAAATTCTTTTATGTGGTCAACATTATCCTGATACCAAAGATAGATAAGAACATTACAGGGGCACCTGGGTGACTCAGTCAGTTAAGCATCCAACACTTGATTTCAGCTCAGGTCTTGATCTCAAGGTCATGAGATCAAGCTTTGTGTTTGGCTCCATGCAGAGCATGACTCCTGCTTGGGATTCTCTTTCTCTCCCTCCGCCCCTCCCCCACTCACTCACACTCTCAAAAAAATTTTTTTAATTAAAAAAAGAAACTACAAGAAAACTATAGACCAATATCCCTGATGAATATAGATGCAAAAATTCTCAACAAAATATTAGCAAACCAGATTTAACAACACATTAAAAGGATTATACACTATGATCAAATGGGATTTATCCCTAGGATGCAAGGATAGTTCAACATACACAAATCAATAAATATGATGCACCACATCAATAGATTGTGAGATAAAAATAATATTTACATTTTGATGATGTAGAAAAAGCATTTGACAAAAATACAACATCTTTTCATAATGAAAACCCTAGGAAAAAAATACCTCAACATAATAAAGGCCGTATATGACAAACTCACAGCTAACATCATAATCAACAGTAAATGATTAAAAGTTTTTCTTGAAGACCAGGAAGAAGACATAGGTGCTGTTGAGAGAGGTCATCAATAGGACTTGACCACCAGATGACCTGTGGACTGGATCCAGGCAACCAGAGGCTCCTAACCACCTCCCTTTCCTGTTCTAACAATGTGCATTCCACTTGATATCTCTGCTCCCAGAAGCTACATCAAATATATAGCTTTGAGATAGTGATGTGGTACTGAGACCATCTGAACCAGATGTGACTGAACCCAGTTAAGACCTCTATATAAATTTTTAAGGCTTGGTGGGCAGGTGCAGATAAGGCTTGGTGGGCAGGTGCAGAGATCATCTCATTTTGCAGCCATCCAAGACAACATCTCATTTAAGTTCCCTTACTTATTAAACTTGTCACCTACCAATCCAGAGTAGTCTGCCTCTTTCTTTGGTCTCTCTCTGGCCTCTGTGTTTGGGGGCCAGTTTCAGATTATACCTGGGGAGCATCTGAGGTTGTGAACCAATAACTGGTGAACCAGGCAGGAGAGGAATGGTCGTTGACAATGAGGCATCTACAGGGGAAATCCTGAATTGGCCATCAATGTCTATGATTGGAGAGGCGGCCCGTATGTCAGATGCTTATGGACTGCCACATGAGTATGGGGATGCCCCCCAAATGCTGGCTGTTTTAATGCCCTTGTTTGAGGAACTGTGCACAGTTGCACTATGGCAGAAAAGAAAAACAAATGGTTGCTGTAGTAGGCTGGCTTCTACTTTGCATAGTTCAGATGGACACCAACCCAACTAGAGACTGAAGATTGAGTTAGAAAGTTGGAAGAAGAGCTGATATTAGACAAGGACATGTGGTTATCCACTATTCTGCTGGCTTTGGGGTTGGGGGATAACTTGGGAAGGCAGGATAATCAGTTGAAGACCCTAGCATGTTCTTTTGCAAAGCCAGGAGGGTGCAAGCTGCTGGGTGAAGATCTGAGCTCTTGCAGCAAAGCCTAATTAAAACACTAAGAGGTGGAATCCCTGGGAAAGTGAAGAGGGTGAAGAGGAGGAGAGGATATTGTGGTGATTGATGGGGAAAAGGATGGAATGTCCCATGCCATCCAACCCCTAACACCAAGGAAAATTTTAAATAGCAATTACCCAAAAAAACTCCTAGCAGAAAATTTGCATTCTTTCTCTATCCCTTGAGGTTGTAAGTCTTATCTTGTCTTTGAAATGTAAACAACCCAAGAGATCATCAAAACACTTCCCACAGAGACTGAAGAAAGGAGAAGAGGGCACCCCTCTGTTTTCCACCAGTAGGATCATTTGACTGCTGTCTTTTTCCTCCATCAGCTTAGAGCATATTACAGCACATGTGGAAACCCTTAAAAAATTTACCCAGCAAGCCTTAAGTGATACCCAATAAAACCTGTCCTCACTGAACACTGAAATGTCCCTACTAAGAAAAGCTGTCTTCCAAAATAGGATAGCCTTGAACATTATTACTGCCTTGCAAGAGGGCACCTATGTCATTACCCAAACAGAAGGTCATATGTTCATACTGATGAGTCTGTTAATGAGTCGTCTTTAGGAAATCACATGAGGATACAAGCTAATGCTCTGAGTGATCTGAGCATAAGGACTCAATAAATCAGTGGTTCAGATCATGGGGCTCTTTGTAGAAAAAGTTGTCACTAATTTGGGGAATCATTGTCTTAACATTGTGTTTTCTCTCCATGTGCTTGTACTGTTGCTGTGGCATCTGCCTCTAATGCTCCAGATTGCAGCCAAAGGAGCTGCCTCCATTTGTGGCTCAGGGCACACTGTAAGAGAGGGGAGGCATGTGAGATTTTAAGAGCCAGGCACAAGGGGTTGAGTGTTGAGGAAGGTCACCAAGAGAACATGACTTCTCGTTGACCCATGAACTAGAACCAGGCAATTGAAGGCTCCCTTATCCTTGGAGTGTGCATTCCACTTGCCTTCCCATCTCCCAGAAGCTTCCCCAAGGATGCAGCCTTGAGATAATGATGTGGTATGGAGACTGGTATATGTGACTAAACCCAGGTAAGGCCTCTATATAAACTTTTGAGACCTGGTGGGCAGATGTGGAGATCCACTCATCTTGAGCCTCCATAAGACAAGCCCTGTGTGTAAGTTCTCTTGCTTCTTAAACCTGCAACCTATCAATCTAGAATGGTCTACTTCTTCCTTTAGTCTCTCCCTGCTATCCACATACAGGGCCCAGTTTCAGATTATACTGGGAAGCTCCTAAGGAGGTTGTAAACCAACAGATGGCCATTCTGACCCTTATTCAACATAGTACTAGAAGTCCTAGATAGAGCAAGCAGGCAAAATAAAGAAATAAAAGACATCCAAATTAGAAAGAAGTAAAATTGTCATTATTTGCAGATGATATGATCTTATATATGATCTTATATAGAGAAAATCCTAAAGACACTGTTGGAATTAATCGACAAATTCAGTAAAGTTGCAGTATATAAAATCAATATACTGAAATCTGTTGTGTTTTTATATGCTAACAATGAAATATTTGAAAAAGAAATAAAGAAAACTATCCCATTCATTCACAAAAACATCAAAGGTTAGGAATAAATCTAACCAAGCAAGTGAAAGATCTGTATGAAGAAAACTACAAGACTGATGAAATAAATTTAAGAAGACACAAGTAATGAAAAGATATTCCTCATTTCTGGATGGGAAGAATTAGTATTGTTAAAATGCCTATACTACCCAGAGGCATCTATAGATTCACTTCAATCCTTTGCAAAATTCCAATTTTTCTCAGAAACAGAGAAAAAAATCTAAAATTTTATGGAAATACAGAAGACCCAAATAACCAAAGCAATCCTGAGAGAGAACAAAGTCAAAGACATCATACTTCCTGATTTCAAACTACACCACACGTGTTAGTAATTAAAACAGTATGGCACCAGCATAAAATACACACAGAGACCAATGGAACAAAATTGAGAGCCCAGGAATAAACCCCTGTGTATATGGTCAATTATTATTTGACAAGGGAGCCAAGAACACTCAATGGAAAAAGGAGAATCTCTTCAATAAATGATTTTGGGAAAACTGAATAACCACATGCAGAAAGATGAAACTGGACCCCTATCTTAAACCACTCACAAAATTAACCTGGAATGGATTAAAGACTTAAACGTAATTCCTGATACCATGAAACTCCTCGAATAAAATGTAAGGAAGGAGCTCCTTGACAATGGTTTTGGCAATGATTTTTTGGATATGACACCAGAAGTACATGCAACAAAAGCTAAAATAAACAAGTGGAACTAGATCAAACTATAAAGCTTCTGAACAGCAAAAGAAACAATCACAACAAAATGGAAAAGGCAACTTATAGAATGAGAGAAAATATTTGCAAGCCAAATATCAGATTAGAATATTCAAAATGTTTTGATGTAGTTGCAATAGTTTATTTTTGCTTTTGTTACCCTTGCCTCAGGAAACACATATAGGAAAAAGTTGCTATGGCCAATGTCAAAGAGGTTACTGCCTGTGTTCTCTTCCAGGATTTTTATGGTTTCAAGTCTCACATTTAGGTCTTTAATCTATTTTGAATTTATTTTTATGTATGTTATAAGAATGTGGTCCAGTTTCTTTCTTTTGCATGTTGCTGTCCAGTTTTCCCAACATCATTTGTTGAAGAGATGTCCTTTTCCCATTGGATATTCTTTCCTGCTTTATCAAAGATTAATTTACTGTATAGGCGTGGGTTCATTTCTGAACTTTCTATATGCTGTTCCATTGGTCTGTATGTCTATTTTATGTTGGTTCCCTACTGTTTTGGTTATTACAGCTTTGTAATATAACTTGAAGCCCAGAATTGTATGCCTCCAGCTTTGCTTTTCTTTTTCGAGATTGCTTTGGCTATTTGGGGCCTTCTGTGGTCCTATACAAATTTTAGAATTATTTGTTCTAGTTCTGTGAAAAATGCTGTTGGTATTTTGATAGGGATTGCATTAAATGTGTACATTGCTTATGGTAGTATAGACATGTAAACAATATTTGTTCTTCCAATCCATGAGCATGGAATTTCTTCCCATTTCTTTGTGTCATCTTGAATTTCTTCCATCAGTGTTTTCTAGTTTTCAGAGTACAGGTCTTTCAGCTCTGGTTGGGTTTATTCCTAGGTATCTTATGGTTTTTGGTGCAATTGTAAATGGGATTGTTTTCTTAATTTTTCTTTCTGCTGATTAATTATTGATGTATGGAAATGCAACAGATTACTGTACATTGATTTTTATATCTTGTGACTTTCCTGAATTCATTTATCAGTTCTAGTAGTTTTTTGGTGGAGTCTTTAGGGTTTTCTATATATAGTATCATGTCATCTGCAATTAGTGAAAGTTTTACTTCTTCCTTACCAATTTGGATGCCTTTAATTTCTTTTTGTTGTCTGATTATAGTGGCTAGGACCTCCAGTACTATGTTGAATTGAAGTGGTGAGAGTAGACACCTTTGTCTTGTTCTTGTCCTTAGCGGAAAAGCTCCCAGTTTTTCCCCACTGAATATGTTAGCTGTGGGCTTTTCATATATGGCCTTTATTATGTTGAGCCTTGTTCCCTCTAAACCTACTTTGTTGAGGGTTTTTATCATGAATGGATGTTTGTACTTTGTCAAATGATTTTTCTGCATCTATTGAAATGATCATATGGTTCCTATCCTTTCTCTTATTGATGTGATGTATCACGTTGATCGATTTGTGAATACTAAACCACCCTGCGACATCAAAATAAAAAGCTTCTGCACAGTGAAGGAAACAATTCACAAAACCAAAAGACAACATATGGAATGGGAGAAGATATTTGCAAATGACATATCCAATAAAGGATTAGTATCCAAAATATGTAAAGAACTTATAAAACTCAACACCCCCAAAATAAATAATTCAATTTAAAAATGGGCAGAAGACATGGACAGACATTTCTCCAAAGAAGACATCCAGATGGCTAACAGGCACATGAAAAGATCTCATCATCACTTGCCATGAGGGAAATACAAGTCAAAACTACAATGAGATATCACCTCATACCTGTCAGAATGACTAAAATCAACAGCACAAGAAACAACAGGTGTTGGCAAGGATATCTAGAAAAAGGAACGCTCATACACTGTTGGTGGGAATGCAAACTGGTGCAGCCACTGTGGAAAACAATATAGAGGTTCCTCAAAAAGTTAAAAATAGAACTACCCCATGATCCAGCAATCACACTACTGGGTATTTACCCAAAGAATACAAAAACACTAATTCAAAAGAATACATGAACCCTTATGTTTACAGCAACATTATTTACAATAGCCAAGCTACGGAAGCAACCTAAGTGTTCATTCATAGATGAATGGATAAAGAAGAGATGGTATACATATAGAATGGAATATTACTCGGCCATTAAAAAGAATGAAATCTTGCCATTTGTAATGACATGGATGGAGCTAGAGAGTATAATGCTAAGGAAATAAGTCAGTCAGAGAAAGACAAATCCCATATAATTTCACTTGTATGTGGAATTTAAGAAACAACACAAAAGAGCAAAGGGAAAAAAGAGAGAGCAGGACAAACCAAGAAACACACTCTTAGTTATATAGAACAAACTGATGGTTACCAGAGGGGTTGGGGGTGGAGGGATGGGTTAAATAGGTGATGGAGATAAAGGAGTGAACTTGTCATGATGAGCACCAGGTGACATATGGAATTGTTGAATTACTATATTACACACCTGAAACTAATAATACACTGTATGATAACTAAGTAGAATTAAAATTAAAACTTAAAAAAATTAAAACAAGCCAAAAAAATATCCAAAATATGTAAACAATTCATACAACTCAATAACAATAAAACAAAAATCCAGTTTTAAAAAAACAGGCAGAGGAACTGAATTTTTCCAAAGAAGACATCCAGCTCGCCAACAGGTCATAAAAAGATGCTCAATATCACTTTTCACCAGGGAAATGTAAATTAAAAGCACAATGATATATCACCTCACACCTGTTAGGATAACTATCATCAAAAAGATGAGAGACAAGTACTGGTGAGGATGTGAGAAAAGGGAACCTATGGGCACTGTTAGGGCAAATGTAAAATGGTACAGCCATTGCATAAAATAGTATGGAGTTTCCTCATAAATAAACCTACCATATGATCCAGCAATCCCATTTCTGGCTATATACTCAAAGGAATAAAAATAGAATATGAAAAAGATATCTGCCCTCAACCATAATTTGGTTTTTTACATATGGCTATCCAAATGACCATTATTCACAATTGCCAAGATGTAGAAACAACCTAAATATCCATCAAGAGATGAGTGGATAGGGGCGCCTGGGTGGCTTGGTCGTTAAGTGTCTGCCTTCGGCTCAGGTCATGATCCCAGGGTCCTTGGATCGAGCCCCGCATTGGGCTCCCTGCTCAGCGGGAAGCCTGCTTCTCCCTCTCCCACTCCACCTGTTTGTGTTCCCTCTCTCACGGTGTCTCTCTCAAATAAATAAATAAAATCTTAAAAAAAAAAAGAGAGATGAGTGGATAAAGAAGATGTGGCACATACAATTAAACATTATTCAGCCATGAGAGAAAAAGAAATCCTGCCATTTGCAACAACATGGATGGACCTTGAGGACATTAGGCTAAGTGAGATCAATCAAACAGAGAAAGACAAATACTGTATGATATCACTTGTATGTGGAACCTAAAAAAGTTGAACTCATAAAAACAGAGTAGAAAAGTGGTTCCTAGGGGCTCAGGGGTGGGAAAATTGCGGACATGTCATTTAAGTGTACAAACTTGCAACTGGAAGATGAATCAGTTCTGGAGATCTAATGAACAATATAGTGGCTATAGCCAATAATACTATATTACATACTTCAAAGTTGCTAAAAGACTAGATTTTAAATGTTCTCACTATAAAAAAGAAATAATTATGTGATGTGATAGGTGTGTTAGCTAACACTATAGTGGTAATCATACTGCGATAAATAAATACATGAAATAACACGTTGTCCACCTCAAACATACACAATGTTATATATCAATTATGTCTCAAAAAAAAAAGTTGTTTACTTTACTTTGTTTAGCTTTGTTTTTTTTCTTGTGAAGATGGTAGTGACAACTTCTATGCTGGAAACCAGAAGTCTAGTTTTTTTTTAAGGTTTCTTTTTCTATTACAAATAATGATGCTATGCACATTCCTGTACATATCTTTTAATATGCATGCATTTCTGTTACCCTAGGAGTGAAGAATCGGGGTCCTAGAGTATGCTAATTTTTACATCTAACATATAATGCTAAAGACAATATACTCCTTCTAGCCCTAAAAGTCTCATTGTTCTACATCCTCACCAACACTTGGTATTGCCAGCCTTTTAAATTTTAGCTATTCTGGAGAGTGTGTGGTGGTATTTCATTGTGATTTTAATTTGCATTTGCATGACTACTAATGCATCTGAACACCACCTGGGTATCTTCTTTCAAAAATTTCCTGTTCGGGTCTTCTATCTGTGTTTCTATTAGATTGTCTTTTTCTTATTGTTGTGTAGGAATTCTTTATATATTCTGGATATGAGCCCTTTGTCAGTTTTGTTTGTAGCATACATCTGTTCCCACTCAGTAATTTCCTCTTCATGCTCTTAATAGTGTCTTTTAATAAACAGAAGTGCTTAATTTGAATGTAGCCAATTTACCAATCTCTTCCTTAAAGCTAGTGCTTTTTGTAATCTATTTAAGACATCTTTCCCTAACTCACAGTCATAGAAATAAATTATCTTACAAAATCTTTCTTTTTCGCATTCATATTTAAGATACCTTCTGTAGTCAATTTTTGTGGAGGGTACAAGAGAGGTCTGAAGATTTGGTTTTCTACATATGGCTATCCAAATGACCTAGCACCATTATATATATATATATATATATATATATATATATATATATATATATAT
>NC_058410.1:123190381-123193040 GCF_002201575.2 Neomonachus schauinslandi
TATATATATATATATATATATATATATATATATATATATATATATATATTTTAAGATTTTATTTATTTGACAGAGAGAGACACAACAAGAGAGGGAACACAAGCAGGGGGAGTGGGAGAGGGAGAAGCAGACTCCCCGCTGAGCAGGGAGTCCGATGTGGGGCTCGATCCCAGGACCCCGGGATCATGACCTGAGCCAAAGGCAGACGCTTAACAACTGAGCCACCGAGGCACCCCACTGTTATATTTTTTAAATATATTTTTATCAATAATCTAGAGTACTTCTTTTGTCATAGATCACATGTCCACATGTGTGGGGGTGACTTTTGGGACTCTGATCTTTTCTATTTGTCTAGTTTCTATTCTTCATTCAACAACACTGTCTTAATTCCTATAAATTTATAGTAAGTCTTGTGTCTATAGTTACTTTTGTTTTTTGAATTCTTTTTAGAGAATGTCTTAGCTTTTCTTGGCCCTTTGTATCTTATGTACATTTTAGAATTAGATTGTCAATTTGCATTTTTAAAGCCCTGCTGGAATTTTTTTTATTTAGTGTTAATTGTTCATCAGATTTGATATTTTTTCAGAATGGTATTTTTCTGTTTCTGATGATGATGATGATGGTATTTAATAGGTAATGAGAGTAGGATTACAAACTATCAGAAAGCAGTGACAGTATTTTACATAATCTTTATGTGTTAAATATATCCTGCAAGAAGAAAATCCTTTCAGTTAGAGTTTATAACTGGTCGTTAGGACAGATTTGTTAGCATAACCATCCAGTCAAGATTGGTGGGTCAATCTGGCATTTTGTGGGAATCTCCAAATCCCAGAAGGAACAAATGGAGCTCTTAATCATTTCCACAAAATCAAACTATGGCCGGATTCTCAAACTTCCAGGGGTCTCAGGACCTATTCTCAATGAGTTCAGGCTTCTCAAAAATATTTTTCAATTTTTTATTTTAACTAATAATCTTTTAAAAAATTGAAATAGCATATTCTTGATCTTCTAGATGAACTTTATTTTTATAACAAAATCATGTCATTTCTATGCCCAAAATTACAACAAGGTAAGCCAGAGAACAATATGTAAATTTCTTTATGTTTCCATATGTGTCACAGATTCACCAAAAACCTATAAACCTCACTTCACATGGTTGATATGAAATAACTATTGGATGAGGGCTTTAAGCTGCCCAGTGTTTTATCTATCAGAAAGTTATAGACTTTAATAACAATTGACATTATTATTATTTTTAAATACAAATACAGATTTTCAAAATAATAGTGAATATGGCTTCAGGAGAATCTATTCCAGTGTTACAAATTTACTAGTGTGTGACAAATATTTTAATTTCATTCATGATAAATGTGTTGTCCTAAGACTGACTCCAACAACCCGCCTACCAGAGCAAGCATGAAGCTGCCCAGACACTTCACTCTACGTGTGAGTTAGTCAGTGTCCAAAGTTGAACTATCCATCAGGCATTTGAATGTAAGAGTGGCTTCCAGGTGAATCTGACTGCTGGCTCATTTCCCAGAGGCACAGGGGGTCAGGCACATCTTTCTACAGGGAAACTGCCCTGTGGTTCAATATCCTGGGGTGTTTACCTTTGCTATTGGGGTTTATAGTACTGTCTAAATTGGGGGCAGCTAGGTGGGACTGAAGAGGGGGTGTATCTACTCATTATGTACAGAAATGATCCAGGGGTCAAGGGCAGGGAGAGCCTTTGGTTGAGGAAGAAGAGTATACAGACTGTGTCAAATACAGAAGCACAGAGGGGTGCTTCTTCAGCTCAAAGGTATAAATCCATGTCCCATTTTAAGTGCTATGAAAAGTGTGAGGAAAATGTTCAGGCACATGGCAAGGTTTGACTTTTGGTCTCAGTATCCTTTGTCTTGGGGAATGATGAGGTTGTCATCTATTGGCCCTGATCAGGGGTTCAGTGCTCTGGGCAACAGGGTCCCCCCCCCACAGGAATGTAGGCCTTTATCAGTTCTAGGGGATGAGTTGTAGACGTCAAGTTATATTCGACATGCTTCCCAGAAATCTGCTGCTAAGACTCCATAGGCAGGAGTGAGCGAGCCCTTCCTGGTACAGAGAGTAACAATAGAAAAGAGTGCCCCATTCTTGGGTCTGTGCTTGGGGGGTTCTAATGGATCTGTTTTAAGGGAACTGCTTGGTGAGCAGTGATGAATCTGCTGCAGATAAAGTAAATCAGGGCTGAAAGTAGGACAGGGCCTTCCATGCTGGCCTGGGGCTGAGTAACTCAGATGGATGCTGGCTGAGCCAGTAATGAGTCTTCCGTGATGGAAACTGGTGACTGCCTGAGGTTCTCATCATACATCACTGTGTTTATGAAAGTCTATAACCAGTCCAATAATTAACATGTCTACTGCTAATTATTTGTTGAGGGTTGTTTTTTTTTTTTTCCTTTTAGTTAGGGGAAATGAGAGTGGGGGAGGAGGAAAAGAAAGAAACCCCAATGGGCGAGAAGCCCACCGATGATTAACAATATCATTGTGGCATTATTCTGACTCACAGCTTGCTTCAGCTTGGAGTTAAATTGCTGTTTTCAATGTTCAAATTTCTCATTTGGTTGCTTAAGGTCTTTCATTCACACTTTAATTAGAAAATTTTGGTGCAGGACGTTAGGACT
>NC_058410.1:123193050-123214276 GCF_002201575.2 Neomonachus schauinslandi
TTCATTCACACTTTAATTAGAAAATTTTGGTGCAGGACGTTAGGACTTACTTTCAACCCTTACTCCACTCCTTGCCCTACTCTCTATTGTCCTGAAAAAAAAAAAAAATGGAAAAACAGGTTGATTGAATATATGCTGTTTAAGTTCCATGAGAGCAGGGAATACATCTGTCATGGTTACTGCTGTATTCCCAGGGCTTAGTACAATGTCTGGCCTGTAGCTCGTTCTCAATAAATATCAATTAACTAAATACTACTTTCCACACTGCCTTTCTTCAAACTTCGGAAACAATACTAATAGCTTCTAAGTTACAGCAACTTCTGGTAAGCTTCATACTAGTTTTCCCTCGCAGTGTTACCCATTTATTTTTAAAGCAGCAACTCCTTTATGTAGATTAGGGAAAACAAATGAAAAGAAGCAATATGTTGTCGGCCCACTTATTCAGTGTTCCAGTCATATCAGACATCCTTCATTTTCACCCAGACTTAATTCTGATAAAAGATCCACTGGCATATATTTAGACAATCCATAAACAAGATGTGCCTGATCAATACAATGAAAAGGTAACTTACAGAATGAAAGACAATATTTGCTAATCACATATCTAATAAGGGTTAATATCCAAAATATATAAAGAACTCATACAACTCAATAACAATATAACCATCCAATTAAAAGAGGAAAGGAAATTAATAGACATTTAAAAAAAAATTATCCAAATTTCCAACAGGTACAGGAAAAGGTACTCAACATCACTCATTATCAGGAAATGCACATCAAAGCCACAATGAGATATCACCTCACACCTGTTAGAATGGCTATGACCAAAAAGACAAGAGAGGGGGGCGCCTGGGTGGCTCAGTCGTTACGCGTCTGCCTTTGGCTCAGGTCATGATCCCAGGGTCCTGGGATCGAGCCCCGCGTCGGGCTCCCTGCTCCGCGGGAGGCCTGCTTCTCCCTCTCCCCCTCCCCCTGCTTGTGTTCCTGCTCTCGCAGTGTCTCTCTCTGTCAAATAAATAAATAAAATCTTTAGGAAAAAAAAAAAAAAGACAAGAGAGGGACACCTGGGTGGCTCAGTCGGTTAAGCGTCTGCCTTCGGTTCAAGTCATGATCCCGGGGTTCTGGGATCGGGGCTCCCTGCTCAGCGGGGAGCCTGCTTCTCCCTCTGCTGCTCCCCCTGCTTGTGCTCTCTCTCTCTCTCTGACAAATAAATAAATTAATAAAAAAAAAAAAGATGAGAGAACAAGTACTGGCGAGGATGTGGAGAAAAGAGGAGCCTGTGCACTGCTGGGGAGACTGTCAATTGGTTTAGTCACTGTGGAAAATAGTATGGAGGTTCCTCATAGAATTAAAAATAGAACTAACATATGATCCCGCAATCCCACTTTTGGGTATATATCCAAAGGAAATGAAATCACTATCTCAAAATGATATCTGCACTCCTATGTTCCTGCAGCATTATTTACAATAGCCAAGACATGGGAGCAACCTAATTGGCCATCGAAGAATTAATGGGAAAAGAGAACGCGTATGCATGTATGTATGTACCTAGGTATTTACTATATTCAGCCATAAAAAAAGAAGGAAATCCTACCATGTGCAACAACATAGATGAAACTTAAGGGCATTATTCTAAGTGAAATATGTCAGACAGAGAATAAGGCATATAGAAATGAAATATTGTATGGTCTCACTTATATGTGGAATCTAAAAACCCCAAACCCATAGAGAGAACAGATTGGTGGTTACCAGAGGTAGGGGGTGAGGAGTTGGAGAAATGGGTGAAGGTGGTCAAAAAGTACAAAACTTCCAATTATAACATCAATAATTTCTGGGGATACAATGCACAGCATAATGACTCTAGTTAATAATACTATATTGTATATTTGAAAGTTGCTAAGAGAATACCTTCAAAGTTCTCATCACAAAAAAAAAAATTGTAACTACATGTGATGGATGTTAACTAAACTTAGTGCAGTAATCATTTAGCAATGTATACATATATTGATTATTATGTTGTATACCTTAAACTTGTACAGTGTTACATGCCAACGATAGCTCAATAAAACTGGAGGAAACAAAATGAGAGGTGTCTGTTGATGCCTGCAGGCTTAACCCAAATATTTAGAGCAGATCAAAAGAAATTAGTCAAATAGGCAAGTCTTCTCAAAATCTGGCAGATGACATCCTTCAGAGACCTAGATCACAGTGGACTGAAAGGACCCTCCTTGGAACGACCCACCTGACTTTCCAGGCTTCTATGTCTGCCTTTGTTGACTCAGAGAGGAGCTCCCAGTGATGTGACTTGAGTGCATCCCATGCCCACAGGCCTTCTGAGAAAGCAGCTGTGCTTCTCATCCCCCTGGTTCAAGAAAAAGGGGCTGGCCCCAAGGGCAGCTAATTTTTGGAGTGGTCGTAGGAGGTAGATTGGTATGAGATCTCTTCTCTGCAGGAAGGAGAGTAACTATCTTTCTTTACGGTGATTTGAATTTGAAATGAGGGGATCAGAGTATGCTATTCCAAACTACACAACTTTGACAAAGGATTGTTTTTAGGAGAAGGCAAATGAGAAACAGAAGATGCAGGACAAGCTCTCTACCCTCCCCAAAGGTGGAGCATACATTTCTTTTTGTGAAGGTGTCCCCCTTCACTTCCCCATACCAGGAAGAGGAGATGACTATCAGCTTGAATCTGCATAACAAACCTTACAGGAATAACCTTTATCCTCCATTAGTTCCCCCCACATATTTACCCTCTTAGAATTTGCCAACCCTTCAAGCCCAAAGCCTTTTCCTTTGTCTTGTGACCTCTCCACAAATTTATTGCTCTTCATTAAAATGGTATGCAAGATCTCAGGCCTAACTACTTCCGTGGGTTTTCACTTCCTTTTCTGTGAGAGCACATGTACACACAAAAATTAAAATAGTAACATCAAATAAAACTTGTATGCCTTTTCTCCAGTTAACCTGTCTTCTGTCAGTTTAGTTTGCAGGGTCCCAGTCACCAAGCCTAAGAAAGAAGAGGAAGAAGTTTTTCCTCCCCTACAAAGACCTGCAGAGACCATCAGCACTTACTAATCTGGACAGAAGCCTAAGGCAGGCAGAGAGAAAAGTGGCAGAAGGGACGAGTCCGGACAAGCCACGGCCAAGCATTGTCTGGAGCAGCTGAGTCTTCCTAATAGCAGCCCCGGCTCCAGAAGGACCTAAGGTCCAATCTCGAAAAGACAGCAGGCGGTGGAGTCCCCCGGTGGCTGCCCGAGGGCCCGGGGCAGATCTGTCCACCGATGACCTTCCTGCCAGGCCCCAGAGCCCCATACGGAGGGCGGTCTCTGTTCTTTCCCCTCCTGTCGCCTCAGCTAACCTGGAAGAGCCTAATCAACAGGCATATAAATAAGAACTCCCTGGTTCTAAAATTCTAGAATTACACTGAGCACAGTAAGAACTCATTAATGCAGCCCACGTGTTCCAAGCTTCTAATTATTTCTTTTGGATGAAGCTTAAGTTTATTTTGCTCAGCAAAATTTTCTTATAGATAGCTCAAATTAAAGAGAGGGCAGGCAGGACAATTATTTAGGATATTGAAGGGAACCAGCTGTTAATTTAATGTGTTAATTTTAAACTATTTTATCTCTTTATTAAAAATTTATTACTCAAAAAACTTCAATGGGGTAGAATGAATAAATATTCTTAACATTTATGCTTTTATTTTCAACAAATATTTACTGCTCCTATCTAAGGGCCAGGCTCTGTGCTAAGTACCAGAACTCAGAAGCACAGATCAATCAAATGTGGCATGGTACTGTATGTTAGTTTAAAAAATAAAATAGAAGTACAACCGAAGAAATATCTTTGAGTGTTGGGTTTTGCCACCCACAAAATATATATTTATATGTGTACATGCATACAAATATACATATATATGTGTGTGTGTGCATGTGGATGGATAGATGGATGGATGGATGAAGGAATAGGAAGGAGGGAGGGAGGGAGGGTGGAAGGAAGAAGGATGGAGGGAAGGAAGGAAGGGAGAACCTTGCCCTCAAGCAGCTTAGAGACCGGTGGGGGAGACAGAGAAATGTATGAGCTGTTGCATCGCTGAGACAGAGATATACACACGGTATGTTAGCACAGAAGAGGAGTATCTCAGTCACCCTGGGGCCGGGGTCCAGAGAGACTTCCTGGGGACAACTGGTAAGGAGGTTTGAGGATGGATCAGGTGGCCAGAGGGAGAGAAAAAAGAAGGCACCTCAGGCAATGACAAACAGTGGAGCCACATGGCAGGCATAGTGGGAGGGACGGTCAGTTCTCACCATCCACAGTAGTTGTGTTGTGTGAACTGACTGCAAATACTGAATTAGTGAATAGCAGAGCACTGCTCCTAAGGAAACACAGGGTTAGGTTCCTGGGAGCCTCCAGGCACAGTTTTGTCAATCAAAACCCCATTCGTGTTATGTAGGTTCGTGTGCCAACATCCTTGCAAAAGAAGCCTGATTCATCAGCATGGAGAACCTGCTCTTCCACATAACACCTTTCCTGCATAATGTGTAGCAGGTATTTTGAAAATTCTTCCAGGGGCGCCTGGGTGGCTCAGTTGGTTAAGCTTCCAACTCTTGATTTCAGTTCAGGTCAGGATTTCAGGGTCCTGGAATCAAGCCCCATGTTGGGCTCTGCACTCAGTGGGGAGTCTGCTTGAGGACTCTCTCTCCCTCTCCCTCTGCCCCTCCTGCTTGCACTCACACACACTAACTCTCTCTCTGTAGTAAATTAATTAATCTTTAAAACAAAGTATCTTCCAGAGCCTCCTGATCTGCCTCCCTTGCCTCCCATGCAAGTTTAATGCTTCTCACACCATATCACCTTTGAAACAGGCAAGTGAGCCAGCCCTAGCTGAGAAGGGTTTTTTGGGTTTTTTTTAAGATTTTATTTATTTATTCATTAGAGACAGAGAGAGAGAGGCAGAGGGAGAAGCAGGCTCCCAAGGAGCAGGGAGCCCGATGCAGGACTCGATCCCAGGACCCTGAGATCATGACCTGAGCCGAAGGCAGACGCTTAACCATCTGAGCCACCCAGGCGCCCACTGAGAAGGGTTTAACATTTCCCTGGCCATCAATTTCTTTGGCTTTGCTCACAATAATAATGCCTTCTTTGATCTTTTAAATCAGTCATCATCTCACGAATCCACAGTTAGCCCCTCTTCCATCTCTCCCATAGTTTCATCAAGCACTATAGATGTTACTTTAGTGCTGTCCAGAGCAGCCTCTTAGACAGATTGGCTAATTTCCTCTTCCTTTTTCTGGAGGTACTGTATTGTTGCTTCATTAACATTGAACACGTCGCCAAAAGTGCTATAACTCACTCTTAAATGAAGCTCATCTAACACACACATTTTCTCCATAAGCCACATCACAGCCTTCTTGCACTTAGGAACACCAGAGATCACTTCAGTGCTATGCCTGGGGGCCATTTTAAACAGTGAAATTACCAACAAAATGCACAAAAATTTTAAAAACGTGGCACCTAATAGACCTTATAAAGGATACTTGTTTACAGTATGAGCTGAAACGAGAAGGCAGTGTTGCCTTGTTTGACCTCAGCTGAGAATATGCACATTGGGCAACTCAAAGTTCTCACCACTTTGGGTATGTATGTGAATGACCATGGAAACACTGCAAGGATTGATTTTGGGGGTTATAAAAAAATTTAGTGAGTATGCAATTTCACAAATATGAAATTCACAAATAATGGGGATCAACAGTATCTGCAAATCACTTATCTGGAAAGGGACTGTGTCCAGAATATATAAAGAACTCTAACAAGTCCAATAAAAAGATAAATAAACCAATAAAAAAATTGGGCAAAAGATTTCAACAGACACTTGACCAAAGAGAACATATGAATGGCAAATAAGATACTTAAAACCATTAGGGAAATGCAAATTAAAACCACAATAAATTAGCACAACAAACTCATAAAATGGCTTAATTAGACTGACAAAACCAAGGATTGGCAAGGATGTGAAACTACTGGAACCTTTACACACTGCTGGAATGTAAAATGGTGCATCTGCTCTGGAAAACAGTTTGTCAATTTCTTACATGGTTAAAAATACACTTAGCATGTGACTCAGAAATCCCACTCCTAGGTATTTACCCAAGAGGAAGACACATGACCACACAATGACTTGTATACCAAAGTTCATAGCAGCTTTATTCAAACTGTCAAAAACTGGAAATGACTCAAATGTTCTTTTTTTTCCCCTTCTATCCATTCTTCAACAACTCAAATGTTGTTATTACTCAGCAATAAAACAGAGCAAACTACTGATACATGCAACAATGAATGATGCATAATGAATCTCGAGAGCATTATGCTAAATGATAGCAACCAGACCCAAAAGACTAAATACTGCATAATACCATATTATAAAATGTTATAAAAAATCACAACTTGAATGACAGAAAGATCAGTGGTTGCCAAAACCCAGGGCTTGGAGGAGGGGATTGAGTGCAAAGCAGCAGAAGAAAACTTTGTGAGGTGGCAGAAATATTCTACATATTGAGAAGGAGAATGGGGGAATGGGGCTGAAACAGGAAGTGTGATTCGAAGTTTGAGAAGCAACTAGAGCCCGGATGAAGGATGATCAGATAATATAGGATGCCCAGTCCTACTGGAATTCCAGATAAAGAATGAGGGACGCCTGGGTGGCTCAGTCGGTTGTATCTGCCTTCAACTCAGGTCATGATCCCAGGGTCCTGGGATGTAGCCCCAAATCAGGCTCCCTGCTCAGTGGGGAGCCTGCATCTCCCTTTCCCTCCATCTCTCCCCACTGCTCGTGCTCTCTCTCCCTCTCATTTGCTCTCTCTCTCTTGCTCTCTCTCAAATAAATAAAATCTTTAAAAAAAAGAATGAATGATATTTAGTATAAATATATCCCAAATACTACATTAGACATATTTACATTAAGAATTACCTGCTATGTATCTGAAATTTAATTTTAACTAGGCATCCCATATTTGCTAAGTCCATCAACCCTACTCAGATGCCGTCTCCTACTTTGGCGGCAGACTGGAGGGTGAGTCTCCGGAAAGAATGAAACAGTGTCACACACGCTCACTAGGGTGGAAAACAAGAGGATTGACTGCAAGTGTATGTAATTGACAGCTATATCCTCACCGTCTTCTCAGAGCACTTATAACCATGCCTATTATTTCCAGGTGGGAGCTAGAAGATTCTTCCCTGGGAAAGACGATCAGCTTGAGTCAGAAGATCTAAAAATACTGACTTTGGAAGTTCTCCAGTGAAATTATCCTGTCAGCACCCCCTGCCCCTGCAGTGAAGACTGTAGTTGACGAACCTCCCTGCGCTGCAGGCACGTGGGACACTCACCCAGCATTGTGGGCTCTGCTCTTAAATATGAACAAGTAGCCAAGAAGCACCAGATGTATGAGGTAATCTAATATGAATCTAAAATGAAAGACGTGCACACATGCACACGCACACACACACAGAATAAAAGACAATGCAAGGAGGAGAACCTCTAAAAAGCCTGTCATTTATATCTTCTTATAAACAAGAGGATATTGAGTACATGAAAAAAAATAGTATGTTACAAAAATTAAACACAGAACATAAAAGAGCTCCTAGAAACCAAAAATATGATAGAAAAAAATCAAAACTCAGTACTAGAGTTACAAGATAAATTTGAAAAAATTTCCCAGAAAATAGAACAAAAAGAGATAGGAAATAGAAGATAAAAAAAAAGAAATGAATAGCCCCAATGTAGACTAGAGGTCAGTCTTCAATTGTAGAGCTCTGGAAGGGGGCACAGGAGAAAAATGGATGGGAGGAAATCTTTAACTGGGTGACCATGTGCTCAACTAAAAATTCTGTTTCTATGTTTGAAGGGAAGAATGCATCCTGGGAACAACTCACTGACAGTCTCCAATAATAAAAGCACCCATGAGGAAGATTGGTCTGCTAAAGTATGTAGGATGGATTTGGAGGAGAAAGGCTTAGCACCCTCTGTTTGCTGACTGAGGAGACAACTGTTTAGCCCGTGGATATAATTAGGAGATATAATAAGAATAAATACATGTGTGAAGGGGTGAAGATCTGGACTATAGACAGACAGGACCAGAAAACTTTGAGAAGAAATTTGAAAAACGAAATGATACTTCTTGGTGAATTCAGAAAGTTAGAAGACTAAGGGCACCTGAGTGGCACAATGGGTTAAGCGTCTGACTCTTGATTTCCTCTCAGGTCATGATCTCAGGGTCGTGAGATCGAGCCCTATGTCAGGCTCCCACTGCAGTGTAGAGTCTGCTTGAGGGTTCTGTCTCCCTTTCCCTCTGCCCCTCCCCACCTCAATAAATAAATAAATCTTTTTTAAAAAAAGAAAGAAAGAAAGTTAGGAGATTCACAGGTCCTATAGCCTGGTAGATAGCAGAGTGCCAGCATTCCTGGAAATGGAGGTCTAGAGGGGCTGCCTGCCAGAAGCAAAGATGATGACTTCAGTTTTGGATATTTTCAGTTAATAGAAGGGGAAACGAGTCCTGGCGATGAATAAGGCTCTATTCAAATAACATACATGTAAAACTGACTAGTAAAGTAATCTCAGGGGAGCGCTTATCTCAAACAAAAAGAACATTCTCTAGTTATTTTTTTAACAGAGAAAACTTAACCTCTGAGCAAATGTAATGTATTAAAATAGATCAGGGTCGTATCAGACAGATAAAAGCGGGACCATTAACATAAAAAATGAAGCCAGAACTTAGTGCCCATGCTCTCAGGTAGGGAAAGCTAGACTGCAAATTTGTTCTGAACTCAGACTGCCAGTAAATCCAGCTTCAGCCTGCTGGAAGATGACAGAGGTATTATGGGCCATTCCACAGCCATTCCTGGACAACAGATGCTTCTAGCCATTTTAGGATACCATTCAGGTTGGTGCACCAACAGGGAGGGAAGGGAACATGGCTCAGTAACATGGGGGTGGTGAGATACTGTAAATCAACCCAGAAAGTGAGATTTGTTTCTCCGGGTCATTTCAGGTGATCCCCCACCCTATTCCAAGGGTAGAAGGGGTTCAGAATTCCAGATGCAGGACTCTGGGCTTCTACATGTCAATGGAACCTCATAGCAACTGGAGATCTGTTCTTTTTGTCTACTTGTTGATGTTTGGTATTAATCCTATTTTCTTTTGGTGCCATAACTTTACAAGAACAGACTGGGAGAACGTTGTTAGAAAATATTTCAATATAAATGTCAAACTTTGACAGATGTTATATTTATACAGGGTTTTAGAGTTAAGCTTCTAAAAGAGAGTAATAGAAGAATTGTGGTCATCAAAGTAACACATTACTGGCAATATATATGTTAATTCCAAGGAACTGTTGGCTAAGCATGACTCATAGCCTTCTCTGGGTAACAACAACAACAAAAAATGCTTCACAACTTCTCCTTTAAAAAAAATCACCGGGGCGCCTGGGAGACTCAGTCAGTTAAGCGTCTGCCTTCAGCTCAGGTAATGATCCCTGGGTCTTGGGATCGAGCCCCGCATCGGGCTCCTTGCTCTGTGGGGAGTCTACTTCTCCCTCTCCCTCTACCTGCTTGCCCTCTCTTGCTTGCTCTCTTGCTCGCTCGCTCACTCTCTGTCAAATAAATAAATAAAAATCTTTAAAAATATATTTTAAAAAATCACCGGGTGCCTGGATGGCTGAGTTGGTTATGCTTCCGACTCTTGATTTGGGCTCAGATTGTGATCTCAGGGTTGTGAGATCCAGCCCCTCGTTAGGCTCTGCACTCAGTGGGGAGTCTGCTTCAGATTCTCTCTCTCTCCCTCCCTCTGCTCCTCTCCCAGTGTGCACTCTCTCTCTCTCTCTCAAATAAATCTTAAAAAAAAATTACAAAACTAATAAGCCCTGAACACCAGAAAGCAGACACAAGTGTGAGCAATTGAGAGCTCCTTCCCAAGAACTGCTACAGAGGTGAACAGTGCACCTTCCTGAGGCACTTTGAAGACTAACCAACAGGCAGTTTTCATTGTCTACAAGAGTCATGGCAGACGTTCTGAGAAAGTGCAAAACAGTATAAACTAACAGAAAATGGATAACACTAGTCGGAATGAACAAGGCACAGTTACTGTGGATAACACGAGAAACTAGAACACAAATGGGGCTAAATAGTTAGCCCATTCTCCCTTTGGCTTCAGTCACTCCCCATTCTGCAGCATGCCAAGCCAGAAGGAGGCAGAGGGAGGCAAAAGTATGCTGGCAGCCCTAGGGGACAGACCGTGCAGCCCTAGGGGACAGGCTGTGCAGCCCTAGGGGACAGGCCAACAATGAGCTGCCTGCTCTCGGCACCTGCCTGTGAAGTGTAGCGATCAAAGGTGAATGGTCCAAATTACTCGTAAAGTGCTGTGCGTATACAGTGGCAACTTCTGCCGTACCCTAAGCAAAATCTCTTTCTAGACTATGTGGCTTATTTTTTGCTTTTCTATCCTGCTTTTTAAAAATCGACAGTGGTGAGTTAAACATGAGTTAGTATCTGTAAACTCAAAAACCTTCATCTGCTGAACAGGAATATTGCACAACGGGGGCTATTGATAGTAATTATCTTAAGAATCCCTATCCTTTTGGAGTTTTGAACTTCTTATATTTGATTTTGCTACATTCTCTCCTGTGTTCCACTCTTTACATCTAAAAGTAAAGGGTAGCACATGTCAAACTTCCATGTGTGTGTAATCCCCTGAAGATCTTGGCTGATTCTGATCAGTAGGTCTGGTCTGCATTTCTAATAAGCTCCCACGTGATGCTACAGTTGTCCAGACTTCAAGTTGAGTACCAAGGCTGTAGAGAATATATATGTACTAAAAAAAAAAAACCTTTATTGTGCTCACAGAGTAGGTACTAAAATTCTATCAAACGGGAAGCTATTTTATAAAAAGGGATGATTTTACAAGTGATTACTACATGTATTCATTGGTGCCACATACAGATGTGCTGGCGATGAGCAAGGATATAAGGGGACAAAGCAGCTCCAAAATCAGCTGAGCCCTTCTCATCAGAACTGATGAGTTCCAAGGCAAAGTTGTGCCTGCCAGGAAGGGGAGCCCTCCCAGACATGCTTCTATCTTCCCAAGGAATGATCAGCTTTCTCTCATTTGCACAAAGGCACGAGCTCTGCATGGGCTTTGCATGAGCAAAGTGTGGCAATTTGGGAAATTTCACTTCAAAGACAAGAAAATAAGAATTTATCATCATTGAAAAGAAAAAAAATGGCCATTTTAAGAATCAAGTTATTTTTATTAATTTAAATCCTAACATAAGATTCTTTGAACAATTTTGGGACGCCTGGGTGGCTCAGTTGGTTAAGCGACTGCCTTCAGCTCAGGTCATGATCCTGGAGTCCCAGGATCGAGTCCCGCATCAGGCTCCCTGCTCGGCAGGGAGTCTGCTTCTCCCTCTGACCCTCCCCCCTCTCATGTGCTCTCTCTCATTCTCTCTCTCTCAAATAAATAAATAAAATCTTAAAAAAAAAAGATTCTTTGAACAATAAACATGTTTTGTGATTCTTTTTTTTTTAAAGTTTTTGTTACTGAAGTAGAGTTAACATACCATGTTATGTTAGTTTCAGGTACACAACATAGTGATTCAACAATTATAAACATTATAGGATGCTCACCACTTAAGTGTAGTTACCATCCGTCACCAAAGAATTATTATTAAAATGCTATTGACTATATTCCCTATGCTGTACTTTTCATCTCTGTGAGTTATTTGTAATTGGAAGTTTGTACCTCTTAATCCTCTTCATCTGTTTTGTCCTCCTCCCCATGCCCCACTCCCAGTCCCAGTTTGTTCTCTGTATTTATAAGTCTGTTTCTGGTTTTTGTTTGTTTGTTGTTCATTTGAACAATAAAAATATTTTAATTTACTTATATTTTACCCCTCTAGAGGGTGCAAAATTTTCAAAGAACAGCATTAGTAAACTCGGGATTAGCAAACAACAAAAAAGTTGTGTTTTTTTTAACTACCAGCATATTAGATTGTATTTTTATTCCCCAAAAGCAGTTGATTTGCCTGACATAATCAACATCTTAAAACATTTCTGTATTTTACTGTGTTTCTGGGTAAGAAATTTAATTAGAAACAGAACCAATGTTTTTTTTCTCACACTGTATCTATGTGTATATACATATTGATGGGTTCAGGGCACACTACCCCAAAACATGGCACCCTAGCATATTGAATATTTTAAGCAGGAAGGTCACCCTGATCTCACCCCCTCACCCTTTTCCCTGAAACAGATCATAAAATTCTCATGTGAGAGGCGACCTTCGTATCCCCGGAGGAAAGGTACATCTTTATGTCCAAAGAGGACACCAAGAAGAATCCTAAAAAACAAGCCTTGCTACATTTCCCCCAGTATTAGAAATACTTTATAATCCTTAACCTATCATATTCCTCCACAGCTGTCCACTATTCATCAAACCTAGCATAAAAATACACAGGTCTGTTTCTTTAAATCTTTATTTCCTCCTGAAGATTCCCATGTCACATAAAGCTTATATTAAATAAGTTTGTATGCTTTTCTGCTGTTAATCTTTGTCAGCTTAATTCTCAGACCCATCCAGAGACCCCAATGGGGTCAAGGAAAACATTTTCCTCCCGTGCAATGTATCTATTCTCTAATTTCAAAAGGAGTTTAATATCTATTACGGTAAGAATATAACCATGCTAAAATCATAAACTATTAACCTTCAACAAGAAATGAAAACAAAGAAAAGTAATGAAAGAAAAAGAGAGGTGAAAATTATTTCCATTCACCTTGGGGAAAACAGAATTCTGGTTTCAAGTTAACAAACAGGTTGAGCCCATATTCCAGCTCTCTCCCTCACATCAAACACAGAAATAACAGAAAAGACTATATGTGTGTGTGTGTATGAATTTTTTTTTAATATGGGGCTTGAACTCACAACCCTGAGATCAAGACCTGAGCTGAGATCAAGAGTCAGATGCTTAACTGACTGAGCCACCCTGGCGCCCCTATGGATATTCTTAAGCTTGACCTAAAGGGCCCCATGTGAAGGCTGGGAGTTGCCAGGGGTTATAGAGAATTCTAGATAAAGAGGAGAAGCCCATTTTTAGGTAAGCATTTCTGGTCATCTTTAAAGGATCTCTGAAGAAAGGAAACTGAAGCTCCAAGACTCCTGAAATCTGTTGTGATTTATTTTTACATTCTAAATAACTACTCATTTTCATAAACAATTTTGTATTCTTGTCCTTAGAGAAGTATTCCAAATTGGAGAAGCTTCAGAACCCACAAGACTTAGATGACCCCGTATCAGAGAGATGAGGAGTGTCATATCCATGGTGCAAGTATAGGTCATTATGAAAAACAACAGAGTAGAGGTCTTGAATGTGAAAATTATAATTGCTGAAATTTAAAAATAATTTAATGGATGGTTTGAAAAGCAAAATGGACATATATGAAGAGTGAATTAGAGGGCAAGAAGGCCTGGGAAGGAATTCTTCCAGAGTCCATTGATGAAAATTTAAAAGTTGAGAAACATATAAGATATATCTGTCTCACAGGTTTTATAAAAGGGCAAAATAGGGTAAGTGGAAGCGAGCAACATGTGAAGGAATGATGGCTGAGAATTGCCCAGGAACAAAGAATCATAAATCCTCAGACTGAAAGGACCTACTGCAATAAAATAAATAAATAAAATAAAAAGAAAGGCCCCATTAAATATGAGAGGGTAAATAAGAAGAAAAACAAACAAATACTCAGGCATATAGTATTGAAATTTTAGAATATCAGCGATAAATTTCCAAAAGTAACTAGTGAAGAAGCAGATTACCTGAAAAGAACCGGAGTCAAATCAACACTTGACTTCTCCTCAGGAACACTAGAGGCAAGAAGATGATGGAGTACTATCTTCAAGAACTGAAGGAAAAACAATGGAATCCAAAATTCTATATTCAGGGAAAACACTGGTCAAATTTAAAGGCAAAATCAAGACATTACTAAGCATCTAAGAACTCAGGAAGTTTACTACCTACATACTTTCTCTAAAAGGTATGCCCCAGCATGAAGAACAATTAATCCAATAGACAGCAGTGATATACAACAATCAATGGTGAGTTTAAAACTTAGTAAAATGTAGTGTTGTCTAAATAAATACAGTTTTTAAATTAGAATTAATAATCCCAAAGATACCAAAATGGAGAAAGGTTTTGGGGGGAATTCCATGGAGAATGGAGTAAAACAAAAGTGTGCTTGGGTTCCTGTTTTGCTAACTCTAGAGGTTAGTAAAAAGTAACTTTAAGCATATGCATGATTATTTTAAAAATAACTCTTAGGAATAGAATGTATAAGTTTTAAATCAGTGGAGGTAAAAAAATTGAACAAAGAAAATTAAATGCAATAAAAACCAAGAAATCAGGAAAAGAGAAAAAAGTAAAGAGAAAGTATTGTAAATAACAAGAACAAAATGAGATGCCAAATAGAGGTCTAAACTTGAGTGGTCACAATAAGTATAAACAGGATATGAAAAAAGCTAGAAGTTGAATGTTACGTATATGAAAATGTTCTATGTATTAAAAAAACTACACAGAAAACAATACTATTTATAGATATATGTATGCATTAAAACATCAATAGAAGGGCATTCATTAAACTCTTGATATGATTGTCTTTGGAGAGAGGAGTAATTGGGACCCATGGTAATAACTAAAGGATTAACTTAAGATTTATTTCTTAAATAATAATAAAAAAGACTGGAAATAACATGACTGAATATTAAAGATTGTTACTTCTGAATGATGTGTGTGTGGTCATTTGTCAAATTGATCCTTTACTATTCTGTTTTCTTTCAATTTCTCAAAAAAATATTATTTTATAAAACTAGAAAGGGAAGATAAGAGGGGGGGCAAGCAAGTGATATGCTCTGGCTGCTGACTTCACTCTGACAGCCAAGAAGTCCTATTCTTTCGTGGGCAGTAGTGGCGGGGCAGGGTGGGGGACACGAAGACAGACAGAGGTGGGAGAAGGTGTTGGCCGGCGTGATCAGAGTAAACACATCAGCATAATGATGCTGCACACATATGTAATACATCAGGGGTCACTCACAGATGTCCTACAATGGAAATCATCACTTCACCACTGCAAACAAATATATTCCCAACTTTTCAAAAGAAATTCAATATTTGAAACTTTTCCCCTAGCTTTTATAAATAGAAATCAATATTAACTGAAGAATAAGGAAGCCTTTCCTACAAGTAATAGCTTCCTATTGACTCTCTTTACCTCATTTCTTGGTGCTGCAATTCTTTGCTGACTCTTTCTCTGGCTCTTGGTGGTTAATTTGCTACTTTTCAAAAGTAATGGCCCATTTGTTGCTTGCAGAAAGAAAACTAAACTGGAGCTTGAGCACCAAGCTGTGGTCTGGGAGCTGGAACACTGTTTAAAATCTTTTTGAGCAGAAGTTCTGGAGTGCTTACTACATTCCTTAAGCCCTAAAAATGGTTATTAAATTTGTATTTTGTTTGTTTTTCAATCTTAGTGTTAATTATAAAATATGAAATATTCCACATTCCTGTATGAGTATTTCATATGGACTCATACATCATCTTCTGCAAAGTTGTTCTGTACATTTTCTTTCTTTGACTTTTTGAGGAGTTGAAGAAACCACCTAAATTATAAATGTTGAACAAAAATCATTGGGGGAAATACAGTCTCTGCATTGGAAAGGACCCATCTAATAGCATCCTTCCATACTTTCAAGTCAGAGAGCTCAGAAAGCCATAATAAAAATGTTTCATTACATTAAGAATACAATTTAGCAAGCTGAGTGACAAAATTTGTTGAATAGTGTTCTAATGTTCCAGAATTAGTATATATTCTGTCAGCAATTTCCCCTAAGTCGGATGGAAATAAGGCTGATAGAATCCAATGCCCAGTGCAATGTCTGGCACATAATAGGTAGTTAATAACTATTTTTTAATAAATAAACAAATGAATTAGTAAATAAATATGGGATAAAAGGCAAATGGGAAGAAAGATTACTGATGTATACAGCAATGGTGAGGACTGTACCTGATCCCATAGAGCTACAGTCACTTTTAAGAACACGTCTGTAACAGAGAAATAATAATCAAACACTGTCCATCACTTCTCAGGTCAGCAGAAACAAAAAGATAATAATAAATAAAATAACTCAAAATTTTAAAATTGAAATATTGGTCTAGTGAAACACCATTCTCAGAAGCTCAGTGTTATGGGTTGAGTTGTGTCTCCCAGAAAAGATATGTTGAAAACAGAGTCTTTCTAGAGGTAGTTAAGTTAAAATGAGGTCATTTGGGTGGGCCCTAATCCAAACTGACTGGTGTCCTTACAAAAATGGGAAATTGGGATACAGAGACAGACATGCACCGAAAGAAGACTATGTAAATAGACCCAGGAAAAATAGCATGTGACAAAGGGAGTTATGGTCTCACAAGCCAAAGCACATCTAAGACTCCCAAAAGCTGGAAGAGTCAAGGAAGTATTTTTCTCCTACAGGTTTCAGAGGAAACATGATCTCGCCAAAAGCTTGATTTTGGACTTCCGGCTTCTAGAACTGTGAAACAATAAATTTCTGTTGTTTTTAGCCACCTAGTTTGTGGTACGTAGTTATGGTAGCCCTCGGCAACCAATACGCTCAGCATAATCACTTTATATTGCAGTTAGACCCATCAGGGTATTAAAAGATAAACTGAGATCTATTACAATTAAGAGTTTATTGAGCAAAAATCGATTCAAATCAGGTAAGCACCAAACTGAAAGTTGTTAGAAGCACTCCACTGACAGGAGCTAAAGGAAAGACTTTTACAGAGAAGAGGCAGAGGCAAAGCAAGGAAATTGCCTGTAGTTTAAGTGGTTCCATTACTTGGGAAATCCCACTTGGCTGTTTGTGACTGGTTGTCATTAGGATTCAATTTCTTAACCTTGAGGCTTTTAGGTTTTGGTTTGCTTACCTAGGGCATTAAAGCCATCTCAGTCTAATGGCCTCCTTATTGAATTAACTTAACAAGGGTTTCCCATCCAAGTTTATAATTACATATAAGGAAACATTGTTTTCCTTGTCACTTCATTAGGATCTCATTTGTCAAGCATTATATATGATTTTGAAATTGTTTTTTTAAGTATTTTTTAAATTTATTTAAGAGAGAGAGAGACAGACCACAGAGGGAAAGGGGGAGGGAGGAGCAGCAGACTCCCCACTGAGCAGAGAGCCAGATGGATGGGGGGCTCAATCCCAGGATCCCAAGGTCATGACCTGAACTGAAGGCAGATGCTTAAACTGACTGAGCCACCAAGGTGCCCCTTGAAATTGTTTAATGTCCCTGTGGAATGAATTAGTTGCCAAATGAATTTATTTCATCTTTAAATCTTATGTGAATAGAAAGAACCATCAATGACAGGTTGTAAGTTAAATGTTTTTAAATGACCTGCATTTTGGGTGCCTGGGTGGCTCAGTTGGTTAAGCGACTGCCTTCGGCTCAGGTCATGACCCGGGAGTCCTAGGATCGAGTCCTGCACCGGGCTCCTGGCTCGGCGGGGAGCCTGCTTCTCGCTCTGACCCTCTCCCCTCTCATGCTGTTTCTCTCTCTCTCTCACAAATAAATAAATAAATAAAAATTAAAAAAAAAATAACCTGCTTTTTATTTTGAAAAAAAATCAACAATTTCAAATTGTGACAATTTCACTAGAAATATATTAAGTGAAATTAAGTATAAATAAAAATTATGGCACCAACATAAGGACAGATAGATTGGTGGAATAAAATTGAGAGTTCAGAAATAAACCCATATATTTATGGTCAATTGCTTTTTGACAAAGGGGCCAAGGCAATTCAATTGGGAAAGAATAGTCTTTTCAAAATGGTGCCAGGTGGGGCAACATGCAAAAGAAAGCAGTTGGACCCCTGTTTCACATCATTCTCAAAAAATAACTCAATACAGATCATAGACTGAAGCATAAAAGCTAAAACTATAAAACTGTCAGAAGAAAAACACAGTAGTAAACACTTGAGACCTTGCATCAGGCAATAGTTTTTTAGATATGACTCCAAAAGTACAAAATGAGATAAATTGGGACTTCATCAAAACTAAAAAAATTTTAGACTGCGAATGATATCATCAGGACAGTGAAAAGTCAACCTACAGAACAGAAGAAAATATTTGCAAATCATGTATTAGATAAGACATCTGTATCTGGAATATATAAAGAATTTATACAACTCAACAATAAAACATCAACCCAATTTTAAAATGTCAAAGGATATGAATATCTTGAGTATCTTCTCTAAAGAAGATATACCAATGGCCAATAAACACATGAAAACATGTTCAACGTCACTAATCATGAGGGAAGTACAAATTGAAACCACCATAAGATACCCGTCAACAACCACTGGGTTAGTTATAACCAAAAAGATATACAATGACAAATGTTAGTAACATGTAAAGGCTTTGGAATCCCCACACATCACTGGCAGGAATGTAAAATGATGCAACGGTTTTTGGCAATTCCTCAAAAGGTTAAAAACAGAGTTACCGTATCACCCAACAATTCTTCTCCTAGGTATATACCCAAGAGAATTGGAAATGTATGTCCATACAAAAACTTACACAAATGTTCATAGCTCCAAAGTGGACCTGAAATGCCTACCAATTGATTAACAGATAAACAAAATGCATCATCTATACAATGGAATATTATTTGACCATAAAGAGTAATAAAGTACTGACGCATGCAATGGTGTGAGTTATTTATTTACTCCTGTGTAGCTGTTTTTTATGTTTATCGATTTGACTATCAACTCCGGAGGCCAGATTCTGGGTCTGGTTTTGTTTACTATTGTATCTTAGTATTCAGTAGGGTACGTAGATATTTGTTGGATGAGGTAAGAAATAACATTCCAAAATTCCTATACTATAAAATAATCTGAACATTCTCAGAATTAAAACATTCCAGAGCAGGAGCTGTTGAAGGTAATGGACAGTTCCTCCAAGAGGGAAGGTACAGGTTCACATGAAGAAACCTCCTCCATTGCCAAAACTGGGGACCCAGCAGGTCCATCAATACATGGAGCAGGGGATTGCCTGTGTTTTCCAATCTTCATCGTAGTTATCCTATATATTGGGTGTGTGCAGGGTTGGAGGATGGAGCACAGTTCCTACGTCTTTGGACCAAAAGAAATTCCATCAGACTTGATGACTGCACATCACCTAAAGGACCTGGCATGTTTAATAAATGTTCAAAAATAGGTACACTGGAGTAAATAGCAGGAAGATTTGACCCAACTATGGAGGTCAGGGAACTCTGTTTTTTTTCTTAAATATGACTAATCTGAGGTCTGAAGGAAGAGTAGAAACTCATTTCACTGAAGAGAGGGGAGAAAAGTGTTTCAAGTACAAGACACAACACAAGAAGTCCCAAGAGGGGCAGAGAAAATGCGAGGAAGCACGGGGCAAGCTAAAACGAAGAGAGAAGTGGGTTTGTGAGGCACTTTAAAACCCATGTTAACAATTTTGTATTTATCTTCAGAGTATCAGGAAGTTGTTTAAATAGTTTTACACAAAAGGGGTTAATGCAGTCAGGTGTCATTTTGAAAAGATCACTCTGCCTTTTAACTCCTTCCTGGGGCCTTTTGCTGGCCAAGGTGCACACCAGCATCTCAGCTGCTCCATTACAGTTAAGTGCATGATATGCAACAAATGAGCACCAAAGCAGTACTGGGGCTAACAGCAGAAGGCTGTGGTGGAGGAAGGTAAACTGCTTTTAATTTCCAAGAACTTTTGTTATTTTTTTGTTATGAACCCAAATGGCCTTATGAATACTTTTGAAGATAATATACTTATTTGGGGGGCTTTTCCTGTTTTCTCTGTTAATTAGTTGTTCTTTTTATTACATTTCTTTCTTCTCTCATGATGTATTTTTTTCAAATATATGGTGTTTTTCTGTTCTGCCTCTCTGTGCTTTTGAGGATCCTTACTTGTTTGTGGATACAGCTTCTGACAACGTATATGGAGGAGAAGGAAATATTGTTCCAATATTATTGGAAAAAGGCTGTTGGTAGTTTACAGTTAAGAGGTTAACTACCAGGAATCTTCCATGTCTCTCCATCCCCAGAACCCACAGTGTCTGCTTTATACCGATAGCAAATACCACTGTTGTTTGTTGCTCAGTCTAAGGAGAAACCGGCCAAGCTGCTCCAAGCGCAGTTCTCTGATGAATCATCTCAATGATTGTGCCCAGGGCCCCTCCTTGTAATTTCATATCCCGAGGACATGCCCTAGACTTTTAAAGAAGTTCTCTCTTGCCCTTATTTTGGATAAAATTTCCTGTAGACTTAGTTCTCTATAAATGTGACCCCGTCTGTTTTCCCTCTTTCAGGAATTTCTCAGTTTCAGCTTACTGATGGCTCTCTTTCACACTTTCCAATGCACTAAGTTATTCAAGTACACTCCTTTTTCAAGCCATGCCAAAAAAATTTTGATTGGTGGGGAAGGTAGATATCATAATCAATATAATTTTGTTTCCCTTCATGGTGTACAAAGGAAATCTAGAATGTTGTGAATACTCAGGATCACATTGTGAAGCTGTTACAGAGTGGTACACTCCGCAGTAAATCGGGTGGCGCCATCAAGAAAATGTTCTCGGCCTTTTGGCTAAGATCAAGTGTAAAAATAGCAAGTTCCACAGAAGCTACACTGACATTCTCTTATGGTCAAAGTTTCTTTACAACATTTGACTTTAATAATTTCCAGGCTAAAACCGTTTATTCCTTGTCAATAGGCGGCAGTAGGCTCACAATGAAGAATCTGCACAATTGTTAGAGCAGATGCCAAGTGATTTTTGAGAGGAAAAAAAATTCATTCTAACTGCATTAGCCACACATATAAAAGACTTTCGTGTCATCAGGAATATAATTCTATTTCTTACAATACTTGTACAATTCAACAAACTTACCCTCTGCCCCATGGTATCAAAAGCATTTTACTTGTATTTTTTAGTATAAATTAATACCTGCACTCGAGGGGACTATGACTAGGATAACCATATAATTTGTACCCAAATAGAAACACTTTGAGAACAAAAGTAGGGGCTATTAATAATTACTTCCAGAAACCAGAATAAACTGAGACTGTTTCAGACAAACCAGGATGTATGATGACCCT